>NW_009707706.1:13578-19486 GCF_000703405.1 Apaloderma vittatum | reverse complement strand
CCCCGCCCCCCCCCTCCCCGACAGCACCCCTCACTGCCGGCCCCAGCAGCTCAGCCTGTTCTGTGCCAGCAGCTGCCCTCGCACCGCTGCCAGGCGCTCCGGACGCCCCTTCCCAAGCCCGAATCACGTGTGTGTGCCAGCGCACAGCCGCACACACCCGCAAGTATTTCATTTCTGTGTATAAGCAAAGGCCCTTCGACCTGAGCGGACGCCAAAGCATTTCTTTGCTTCCTCTTGATGAGGCTGGAGATCCGTAACTTCCTAGAAGACGTGCCTCGGCGAAACCCGGGCAATTTGCTGAAATCCTGCACCAAGCGGCTAAAGGAGCAGAGCAGGGATTGGTTTTCCTGTGTCATACTTAATCTGCTTAATCTTTGAACCTATCCAAGGTCCCAGTGACCTCCTGCCCTCCTCTTATTGCACTCCCCGCCCCAAGCTGCCTTCTCTGCCGCTCCCAGCACAAACACCAGCCCTTCCACTGCCACTGGGAGGCTTTCACAGAAAAGACTGTGTTCTCTGGCGCAGCACATAAGGGATTTAAGTTGGATCGCAAAGGAATGATAAAGCATGTCATTATAATTACAGCAACAGGCTTATCCTGTAGACTTTGCCCTCATCAAGCAAGCTGCCGAGGGAGCAGCCGCCGTGGGGGGTGCAGCTCCACGGTGGCAGTGGGGTCGGGGCTGTGGGCGGGCTTGGTCCTGCCACCCCTTCCCTCGCCATCCACCGCTGCAGTCCTGCCCCGAGCACGGGCAGGAGGAGCGCTGGATGCGGTGCTTCGTCTGTAGAGGAGGTTCTCAGGAATAAGGTTTTTAACACACATTTATTCAGGAGCAGCCCACCTGTAATCGAACAGGGCTGCAGGGCTCGTTCCTCCAGAACAACTCCGGAATAATTAAGCAATAAGAGAGAGGAGACAAAGAAGCTGTGGAGTTAAGCGAGCTTTGGACATGTGCCGTCCCCACAACTTTTCGCAGCCCCAGGACTTCTCGGGCGGGTTCAGCGGCTGTCCAGGCTGCGGTAGCAGACAGGTGGGGACACTTTAAATCCTCACTTGCTCCCAGTGCTCCCAGACACTCCGATGTGCTGACGCTTCAAAAGCAAAAGATGAGATAATGACAAGTCACTTCCATCAGGAAGCAATTCAGTTCGTGTGGTTCTAAATTGTGTCTGCAACAAAGAAATCATATCACAAAGTGGCTTTAAGGACAATAAGCAACAGAAGAGCTGGGAAAGTAATGGAACTGTAATTGATCTAGTGCAACTTTTTCAGGCATGCTCTTTTAGAGGGAAACCCAGGTAATAAATTATTATAATTTTGAAATTGAGGTCTCTCATAAATATTTACCAGTTGGTAATGGCCTAGGCTGGAAGGGATCTTAGAGATCATTGAATCCAACCTCCCTGTCATGGGCAGGGACGCCTCTCAACTAGATCAGGCAACACATGGGGACCGAGCGGGGATCAAACCCGCAACCTTGATGTTATCAGCACCACGCTCTAACCAAGTGAGCTAATCGGCCCGCAAGTTACCTGTTCTTGTTAGCAAACAAATAGTGCTTAAAATCTCCAATTCCACCTTCTTCATTTGCTCAATGGTCTTTCAGTTGAACAAATTCCTGTTGGGTTGTATTTCCTGTCGGGTTGTATTTCCTGTCTGCGGCTTCTACGCAAAGCTAATAATTTCCAAAGAGCTTCAGAAAAATCAGGATAGCAGTTTCTAAGTTACGCGAGAGAAGGCAAAAAATATGCTTTTCCCATATGTTGTGATTGAAATGTTGCATTTTCCTAAGTCAAAACCAGCTGTAGCTATAAAATTTTTAACTTAGCTTGATTTATTGCCCTTATTGAGTGAGGAAAAACAAAAGATGTCTCAAGATGATCTGTTCAGTGGATTTTGAGTTAGGATACGAATGGTTAGGTCTGGCATATGTGCGACTGCAGTATTTTCTAATGGGGTTTTCTCGAAGCTCTTGAACAAGAACATTTTAGCTTGCATGGCATGCACAGAACCAGGAGTTCTAGCTGAGGACAACAGTATTAAAGGACATTCAGCATCGCTTTACTCTTAGATACAATATTATTACTCACAGTCGTTTATTCATCAGTGGCGTTTAAATTATTGACGGTCATGTGGTAGTGAGTTGTGATGATGCCTTTACTTGAATAGCATCAGTAACAGCTTAGCTGGCTTCAAGAAAAAAGTGAAAGAACGTGGCAAATAAGACAGGGTAGGGAAACATATAGAGAAAACACAGGGCACTTGAACATCACCATCTCCTGCACAAACATGGGAACTGCTGCGTAAGGGCTAACTAATTTTCAAAATAAGTCAACAGACAGGCTTAACAATATCCTAGCTTTTCACAGAATGGAGTGTATTTTCCTCTCAGATCTTTTGCTTTGGATCTTGATTTTTAGCTCCCTCTCCCCTCCTTGTCTTAGACACTATAAAGAAGAACTCCCTTGGAAGTGGAAGAAATCCACTCTTCATGTACTGTCAGAGGAGTCGCTCCGCAAGTGGGAGATGCTATCATGCTCCTCCCTCCCTGGCATTGCAGTAGGTAGGCAACAGAGCTGTACTTTAGTGCACAGCAGCTGAAATTTGGTCCTGGTGAAGCGAGAGACAAAAATTTCCACGCGTTTTGATGGGGTGAGCCAACCACACCGAGATGTGAATCACTTCACTCATCGCCGAGTTCTAAGGGAGACCAGTGTAGTAGTACAACATATGCATTTGTTTATCTGTGCCCCAAAAAGCTTGTCTGATGTTTTTCAGCGATGCCAGTTGGTCTAATGGAAGACACCGTTGCTATTTACAAACTCTGTCCTACCTATGTCCTTAAGACCATTGAAGCTGCAGTAAGATACCAGTTTGTTATCAGTAGGTGTCAAAGGTTGGCACTGGGATAACGCTGAAAGTAGGGGTTAAAGAATGATATGGCCATTGTCAGCAGGAGGATTATAGAACCGCAATTGCATCTTGCTTGAGAAATTTCAGAAAGGGAAGAAGCCCATCACATAGCTGTTAAAGAAAATATTAGGTTAACGCTGAATTGAATGAAACCATACTGAGCTACAGCCGCTGCAATGTGGCGCGCTCGTCCTTGCCGCGTGTCAGGCTTTGTCAGCCCTTATCACCTTCTTGCCGCAAAGGCTTCTTCTGCAAATAAAATCTTGCTGAAGCTTGAGAAGCGATGGGGGTCTGCGTAAGAAAATTTGGCTGCCCTCCCTGTGGCGCTCGGGGTACCCAGGGCACCCGCGGCTGGTCCTGGGTCTGCAGCTCTATCTGTTTGGCTTTCTATCCCCCACCCCAAGCTCTGCAGGTTTTGCTTTTGCTGGCAAAAGTTGTTGTCTCATTGTCAAAAAATGAGCCAAAGTCTACAGTGTAAAATGATTTTTTTCACCTCTCTCACCTTTCCATGGCAATTGGCAGGATTTGCAGGTTTCACATTACGCCTCAAGCTGCTTCCAGAGGCTCCAAACTCCCAGACTCTTAAAAATCAATGAGCTAGACACAGTCAAAGCTCAGGAATTTCTTGCTTCATCACGTACTATACAGCATATAATGGCGCTTTAAAAAGAAAAAAAAACCCAACACACATATACACAAACTTACCCAGAATTACAGCTTCTCTACAGTTTGGAGAGCTGAAATTTCGGGGAACTTGACAACAGAGATAACCAGTTAGGAGCTATATGCCATAGCTGGAAGAGGTATCAAACATACGCCTAATCCTAGAGCTGTCCTAAGATCTGAAATGAGGGAATTTGACAGGAATAAGTGTGGTATCAGCATTAAGGTTGCTTTGGGCAGCGCAGAGGACCTACTTGTCCTGGAGGAAGATTCCTGGGGAGAATCAGGGTAACCAAGAGTACCAGTGGGAACACACTTGAAGGGAAGCAAAAAAATTTTTTTAAAAAAAAGGTGTTGCCATAATCTGGGG
The DNA here is from genome assembly GCF_000703405.1 of Apaloderma vittatum. Classification (NCBI taxonomy): domain Eukaryota; kingdom Metazoa; phylum Chordata; class Aves; order Trogoniformes; family Trogonidae; genus Apaloderma; species Apaloderma vittatum. Next base: position 15,539 of record NW_009707706.1, on the reverse strand, counting down.
AGTAGAGCTGAGTCTATTCAGCTCCAGATGAACTTAAATTGATTCCAAACTGAACTTCACAGTAGAAAAAAAATACATGAGCTCTACTCGTATGCTTACTCAGCAGCACTGAGCCTCGTAGAGACCCAGATCTCGAGGAGGAGGGTGCAGGCAGGTGCTCTCCTGCCTGGAAGCCACTCCCTCTGTTCCCCACCCTGGAAGGAACTGAGGGATTCCTATTTACCCCTCTCTTCTGATCCACTGGGAAGGGACAAGATAATAAGCATGCCAGTAGCTCGAAATAAACCTAACTAGCAGCCAGGAAAATGTTTATTCATTCACCTAGAAAAGAAAAATCTGAGCAACCTATTCATACATTTCAACAAAAATCTGTTTTCCTCTGTTGGGGGAGTAATGAATCACCAGTTATTTACACACGAGAAGTAGCACCCAACGGTAAATGGATGGAAATGGAGACTAATTTGAAAGTGTCACTTTGTGAAGGGCACCAGGAACATTTGCGACACGTTCTAGTTTTCGACCATCTGGCAATGTTGAGGGTTAAACTAATATATAAACCTTCAGAGACCCCATTTGTAGCAGGAACTGCTTTAGACTTCAAATTTTAATGGAGCGAGATCTCAAATCAATGCCACCCTAATAACACAGAATGGATTTGGGCCAGGACACAGCGCTGTTTACACTGGCTTTCTCTGAAAGGCCAGAATTACAAATACAGAGACTAAATCTTTCTCTCCTAAACTGAAAAAGATCTGTTAATAATTATTGTGAGCCAAGAGAAAAATCTAGACCTCTCTAGAGACAAAGGAAAAGGCAAATACAACCGGGAGGTCATTAGCTTGAGCTTCGCAATCGCTGTCCAAAAGGGCTCTTTTTCTAACCTGTCAGGAATTTCTTTCCAACACTTCAGCTATTCAAAAAGCTCAGATACTGCAAAAGTCAAGAGACATACACAAAGAAAGGACACGGGGAGGAAGACGTGAAATTTAGCAGCGAACCCTAATCTTAGGCCAACAATTAGCACACAAGGAGTGATTTGGGGAGGCCAGAGCTGAATGGCTAAGTCCTGGGGCACGTCTACATCCTTGTCTGCCTCAGTTTCTCCTTTGCAAAACAGGAGTAATGAGAGCGACCTTGTGAAGTCTTTCCCTTGACTCCAGCACGCAGCACAGATGGAAAGTGCTTGCAAAGGGAAAGTGCAGCTATTTCGGACCGGGGGAGGCGAGGCACCGAGCAGCTGAGCGACTTATCGGCAGGCACACAGCGAGTCAGCCGCAGCTCCAGGAATAGCACGCGGGGCTCTCAGCTCAACGAGAACAGATAATGCTTAATAAAGAATTTAAAGCAGTAATTAAGGGCACACTTCTACCAACTTTACGTTAAACAAGGAATCTCCTGACCTCCTCGGGAAGTAAACACAGCTCAGAGGGAATTAGGGGTGCAGGCTTGGGACCTAAAGAACTGCTTTGGATGAACAGAGTGGCTTAGCAAGTGAAAAACCAAAGTCAGGGCTGAGGATTAAGATTTGAAAGCAAGTGCTGACATACTGAGGTCCTTGGCAATTTTGTCTGTGAGGAAATCTACTGTATAATTAAATTTGCAGTTTCCTTAGTGGGACCATCATTTCCTTCCACGAACAAAAAGATAAATTTCTTAGATACTCTGTCATGGAGTCTTCTAATGTAACGAGGCTTGACAGACTGAATAAGTAACTCCACAGCTTTTAAGAATAATCTTTCTGATAGCAGCGATTCCCTGAGATGATAACCTTCCTAAAGACAACTAAGGAGTCTACCAATGAGCTGAGAAGCGTGGTTTCGCCAGCCACGGAGGAATTGCAGTCATGACCTTGTCCAAAATCTCTGACAGGATTTTGGCAACGACTGCAGGAATCGGAGGCTCGGGAGGAAATGCAAACTTCCTGGTCGAAATGCCAGTAGATAAGGAAATCAGCAGGAGTG
>NW_009707706.1:2367-13559 GCF_000703405.1 Apaloderma vittatum | reverse complement strand
TGGCTGCACATTCGGATGAGATGAGAGCAGCGGTATCGGCAGAGAGGTGTTCCGCACCTGAGGCGGCCGGAGAAGAGGTCTTTTAGGAAGACGCCTCTGAAATATGGCTTGTCTGTGACAAAATACCTGTAAATCATTTTATTCTTTCTGTCATATAAGCTAGCCAACAACTTTTCATAGATTAAGTATTTGCAGGTCAGTAGATATCGAAGACTTCTATGTTTGCTTCCTCCGGTATCTCCCATTTTAGCTGCCATTTATATGGACACGAGTGCTGCCCTCCAGGCACCAGAGCAATGCTGGTTGCCTTTATGTTTGGGAAAGCCTCATTTTTTTTTCTTTGCATTTGAATGTATGCAGACCAGATGAGCAGTCTTAAGTCTTAGACTGAGAAGGTTTAGTAGTCTAGATTTTTCTCTAACAGGAATTATAACCGAATTCAAACCTCCACGCCGTCTCCACCAATCTAATCACAAATATGAGTCAACAGATCATCTCTAGCAAGGAATGTATAGTTATGGGGTTATAAAAATACAGGGCCTTTCATTTGAACAGCAATTCATGGCTACAGAGAAAGACTGTCTGCTCTGCTTCTTCTCTACCTCTCCCTGACTTACTTTAAGGTCACACCAACAGGCAAAGCAAATGCATGAGTATATCCATGTTTCTCCGCACCTAAAGCAGCTGTTAAGAAGTATTTTTCTGCAAGCATAAACTAGAAGTATCTATAAAAAACAAGCTATAAGGAAAAGCACATTTATACCAGTTATTAAACCAGATTAAGCCCAGATTCACATCTTTCAGTTAGGATTAGAGAAGCCTCCTACTCTGAATTGACCCTGGTGCCAGGAGGGGCAGGAAGCACACTTTGGGGCATTTAAATATGCCTTTGCTAGACAACCCTCAGAGCACTGGAAGAATATCAAGATTTGTCAAGTTTGAACATCTTCTCTGCAGTAGCTGGAAGTCATAGTTCTGCCTGCATTTCACTTCTACTAGACAGGGAGGGTGCTCTGCTCGCTGTCGACAATCTTGAGGGAGGCAATCAAGCTCTGGGAGTTAAATATCTCACTACTGATGTTTGCACTCACGGTTCAGTGTGCAAGAAGCCAGGTAGGAGAGTAATTTTTTTTCTGCTGCATTTCTCTTAGTCTGCCTATCCTAATGTAAAGAAGGGTTTCCTGCATCACAGTTTCTTTTCTCTTCAGTGCAAAATCAACCCTAAACTGTCCTGCACTGAGCTTGGATTATGTGATGCTTGGCTACACGCCGACCTGTGCAACCCCACATCACAAATGCAGCTGAGAGGAGACTTGTGGAAGAGCTGATATCCAGCTTCTCAGCAGGCATTTTAGCATCTGGATCCAGCTGACGTTAAAAGCAGTCCAGCCCCAGATACATTTTAAAAGCTGGGTCTGAAGTCTTACGGAGCTGCCGGCGTAAAGCAGCCAGATATTGAGAAAATGGGGCATTCTCACTGGGAACTAGGCTACTTTGAATATCCACCCAGTTTTTTAAACAGCTGAGTGGGTGCCGCATCTACGACGAACATTTGTGAAGCCACTTTTCCCCTTTTGACATCTGTTTGGTAGCTTATATGAAAGAAAACATTTTTTTTCTTTTCTGCTAATGGAGTTCACGTAATAAATGTTAGTTAAAATTGAATTCTTTCAGGGAAATGAATGAAGTTGCCTACATGAACTACATAGCTGAATCCCAGGAGAAAATACTTTGTTACATCTGAACAGCGTTTTCTGACAGCCTGCAGTGATGCGTTCCCTTGGCAGGGGTCCATCCATAAATCATATACTGCAAAAATGAATGTTTGGTATGTTACCATGAGATTCCTTGGTAAATCTATGTGTGAGCGCTGCTTCACGTACTTTGGCAGCTACCTAGTGATAAAGAATGAAATATAAGTTCACAACAAGGACCCTCAGGAACTTCAGAGGGACAAATAGTCCTCTGATCACTGTGAAGCTACTTGGGGAGAGGGAAAAAAAATTGTCAGCCAATTTTCTGTGAGCAGAAACACATTCCAAGAAAATCCAAAACATTTCTGTAACCTTATCATGCCAGAGCGCGTGAGATTCAGATTTGAGCCTGAATCCCGCAAACCACGTAGGAATGAATGTGAACTGAGGGCATACAGCATCTCCAGGGCTGTGGAAAGGAAACCACAGGATCCTTTCTGCCTTCTGTGCATTGTTGGAGAGCAGGTATTACGGTCATCAAACAGAAAGCAAAAAATTGCTAACAGCTACTAGCAAACGTGGTCACTCAACACCTCATTAGACTTTTGGGCCTTACAGCAGTAAAACAAAATACAGGCCAAAATTTTGAAGAAAATTTCCTTTTTTTTAGACAATGTATTCACAGTTACATTCATGGCTTGCAGACCAGCATGCCTTGAAGTATCAAGCCATTGCAATATGAGTCCTACCTTTCAACTGACTGTGAGAAAACCTTTCCCACAGTCACTGACTTCCCGTGTCTTGGCCAGAAGTACCGCTCCAATATCCCCAAGGGCTGCTTTTGCACTCACGGCCGGAGCGAAATTCCAGTACATGACCTTCACCCAACTCTCCACCCAGCTACAGCGTCGCCATAACATCCTTTTCCCTAACTTCATTCCGAGTCAGTGCTGTCGCTCCCGTTATGGATCTTCACCGTAGTTAGGAATGAATAATCTCCCATTCTTGTGCCACAGAAGCGAGCATGTGCCACGGCCTGCCAGATGTGAATGGCGCTGCTGCGTGGGAATATATGGGAGCTTAACGGCCCCTCCCTGGCTCCACCAGCAGTTGGCAGCCCATATGGTGGTGGCACACACCCCATGCTGATGGATGCTCAGCAGATGCTCTTCAAGAGCTAAATAATGCAAACAGAGGCTGGTGTGATCAATATTCAGGCACTGCTCACAGACAACGCATGCGGAAATTCGGCAGGGGGGGAGGATGTGTTTTTTTTTTTTTTTAAAAGGAAGTATTTAACAAAAGGCCAGTAAATCTTTCAGCATTTTAAAAAAAGTAGTTACAAGTGCTGCTGAAGAGAGAGTTTTACTTTGTTACTAAGCTTCTCCACCTTCATGAACAATATATACATTTTGGAGAAACTTCTTTAAAGGAAATAATTCCTTGGCCTTCAGTAATCTGTATTTGTCTACCTCTATCTGGGATTGTCCTCAAGACACCCGTGCTTGGGTGTGCACGTGCATGTATGTGTGCTTACGAATTCATAAAGTGCTTATTCTCTCCTCGGAAAACATCAGGCCCCTCCAGACCAGGAACCTCCACTGGAGTGTATATGATTTCTCAGGCGGTTACACGAGACTATCAGAACCTGGATCTTCCTAGACAATACTGGACTTATATTTGTTGCCACGGTTAAAGAAAAAAAACCCTCTCTGCTCGTATCGCTATTTTAGAGCATCTTCAGCCATTGAAATTGGGTCAGGCGCAGCAAAACTGCTGGTAGGAGAGGTGAAATAAAGATCAATAAGGTTACCTGATACATAGACAGCACAGCCAGCAGCTATCGTAATATTAGCACAATATGTATCAAAATCCACTTATATGTGGGAGTCGCAAGAAATGGAAACAAATACTGAAACCCACACAGAAGACATAATTTAGGATTCATGGGATGAGACAGGGATGCAATTTTCAGAAGAACACTGCTGAAAACAAAACAATCTAAAGGAAAATGCATTAGGTATTACTCCATTTGAAGGAAAAAGGCATAAAAGTAGCCAGCATTGCCCTGCACCTCCTCCATTTTGATACAGCAGGCAGCCGCAGGGAAATAAAAGTTAGAATTTAATATCCAAGGTCGTTAGTGTTCTCAAGAACAGCTTATCCTCAAAAACACGTTAAAGAAGAAAATTGTTTTAAATATAACATTGGAATAAGCCAAAATTAGCCCATAAACTTGAAAAAAAAAATCTTCTATGCATTGCTAACACTTGTTAAAAAGAGCAAAAACTGTAAGGAGTTTAATGCTTAATATGAATTAACTCAGCCATGTATTACATAGCCAAAGCCATAGAAATAGCCATCTAAATTGATTCTGGAACCAGCAGGCCTGCAGCAGATTTGCAAATGATAATGCATATATTAATAGATACTTTCGCTAATTTCACTAATGACCAATTTTAATGAGAAATTTGGATTTGTATAGATGAACAGGAACAGCCCCATTCCATCATCTGTTGCCCATCCCGGGACAGAGACTGAGCCAGCCACCACACGGACTGACCCCTTCCAAACCCAAGGGCTACTCACTGCCCTTGTGGAGCTGGCTCTGCTGAGGTGAGCAATCTCTTGATTCCTACACAGCACTGTTAAAAAACCATAAATAACATGCCCCCAGTGCATAAGATTGGCTTTACCAGTTACCACAGAGCCATACAAATACCCTGACGGATGTCCTTCGCTACCACTTTAACCCTACCTTCCACTACCTCCGAGATTCAGTGGGCACCCTATATCTGAACGGAGAAAGTATTTCAGCTGCAACATTAACTCTAAGGGCTTCAAGCATTTTTTTTTTTTCTAAATTTGATTTATCCTGTAACTAAAACAGCTTAACAGTGAACACATGCAGAGACTCATTATCTCTGCCTCTGGCTTCAAAAGGCTCTGGGAGTTCCTTGGACCCATTCAAAACCTCTTCCACTTTCAAGTGCCATCAGACGTTATTCACTAACTGTAACATGAATATCCAGACGCAGTCTCTGTGTCTGATCTTTGCGGTGACTGAATTGTTACTTCCTTTCTCTCCTCATTCTCTCTTTAGATTGTATTTTTATGTGTTGGCTTGGGGTTTTTTTGTGTGTGGTTTTTTTATATATATATCTCCGCTTTCACATTTCCTTCTAATTAGGATGTTTTTATGTCCAGCATAATTTTGTTCATGTTTGAATAATTGTGCTTTCCCAGGCATTCATAAACTATCCTTGACAATTTCCAGTTTTTATTACATTAGTGTGACTTGTCTGGAATGCTGAGAACTGCTGCAAGCTTTGAAAAAAAACAACAGCTAGTCACAGGATAATCCATGTTAGAAGGGGCCATAAGAGGTCATCTAATCCAACCTTCCACTCAAAGAAGGGTCAGCAAGGAGTCAGGAAGCTCATGCCTAAGAGGTGCCTTATTCTGGGTGCACCAAGGAAAGGTTCAGATTATGAGTATCTAGGGAGCAGCTACATCATTGAGCAACTCCTCTTGTCCATCATGATGAAGTTCAATATTTCTCTTGCCAATTGAAAGCCTTCTCATAACAGTGCTTGCTGCACATCCCCCCACCTCTAGAAACTAGATAAGTAGCCCAGCTTGAATTGACCCAAGATGAGGTTTTTTTCTCCCCATTCTTCGCATATATCTACTCAAGGAACATCAAGAAGCCTGCCCTCTTTCTTCACTGGATGAAAATTTAACGTAATCCAGAATGTTAGACAGGTGGAGGAAATCATCTAGCAGTTCATAGCGTCTCTGATACAAACGTATTTGTCATTGCCTGTTCCCCCACATTGCACCCACGAAAATGTATTTTTGCAGTTTTTTTCTGCATAGCCGTTTACTGAAATTTCTATTTTTCACATCCAAGTTCACGTACAATTCCTCACATGATTTAGACGTTGGCACTACCCTACAGAAAGTCAGACCTGTGTCCTTTACATTTCCATTTGTGCTTGAATTTACCATAATCCCAATGTTTAATTTGCAAAATGCTCCAGCGGAGCTAGCTACTCACCCGCCTTTCACGTAAATACAGATCACGGTGCGAGCTTTCAGGAAGAAGCCACGTGGGAAAGACATACTTCAGAGCGATGGCGGGGTCTCCCCTCTTCATCCTTCCCACATCCCTTCCAAAGATTGTTCCCGTAACTATGAAACACAACCCTACAAATCAGCAGAGAATTTGGTCTTGACAGTTGTGCCATCTTGTTTTATGTATTACCTTGAAACACTTTCAGCTAATTGCAGTTTTATGAAAAAATAATAATAAGAAAAAATCCTTTACAGGCTTCATATATCGACCTAGTCACACATATCTTCTCTTTTTTTTGGTAGACTGTGGTCTTGCTTTTCTCATTCCCTGTGAAATCACTCAGTAACTAGATTTGCTTTAAGAGGGGAGGTGGTAAGCTCAGTTTATGATACCAAAGTGATGCTGAAGTTCTTCCTTAGCCCAACAGCTTGGAGCAAAAAGCCCAGTTTTCATCCCACACTACCTTAGCTGCTGTCAGAGCGGCACAGCGGCAACGAGTAACTGAGTTCAACAGCAAATCTTGGGCTGTACCAGTGTTTCCAAAACCCGAGTCAGGTGGCTAGATATGTCAGTCAAGGACTTAATACAGGTCATAGAAAACCGGAGGAGCAAAGGTGAAGCATCCAAAGCTCTTCGGAATAAAATATTAACATTTCTTTATTAGAGACATGCCATGAAAAGAGACACTAAGCTGAGAGAACGGTTTAATAGCACAAGATTTTAGGAACCTGAATCAAAAGATTAAGGAAGATATAATAACAACTTGAACTGGCACATTCCCAACTTTGTTGATAAATGGCTTGAAAATGCTACAAAGACAACTGGCAAGAGATCAGCAGTAGACTTTTGCTTTAAGCACCATGATAGACATATAATCATAGATGCAGTACCTTTCAAGATACCAATGCAAGCAATTTCTAAAAAGATGAAAGATACTTCTAATAAACAGATAGCAGAGTAAATATTGAGAATTGGAAAGGATAACAAGCACACTCTAGATGCAAGTTTACATGTGATAAAACTCAAGCTGTGCTGGTTCCTGAGGCTGCAAAGTGGAGTAGAGGAGATTAAGGTAAGGTCAATCTTTTTTAGTTCTAGTACCCAAGTCAGTGGCATGTGACACAAAAGAGGATTTCAGGTAAAAGATGCCACAGGGTTTGCACTCCAGTACAGCTAGAATCGCAACCTGCGAATGACGGAAGTGTACAGAAAAATAACTATAAGCCCCACAATGAATGTGATTGGGAGAGGAGCTCTTTGCTGGAAGATCTGACAGTATTGGATGGGAGCCAAACCCCCGTCTAAAATAACAGGAACACAAGCAGGGTGCAGGTAGCCCTAGAGGGGCCCCAGCAGACTTCAGTTCCATGATTTCTGTTACCCAGATGTTCCTTTGTAGTTCTCAGAAAACCTTTAACATTCCTGGTCAGTAAGTAAGTTTGGAGAAGATTCAGACTTCAGCTCTGCAGTGTCAGCACACTTTCCTATCTGTGCTAACTCAAGCACAGTGTTAGTAAAAAAACCACATCTGTAAAACAACGTCATGAAATTCCACTTTTACTCTCTCTGTATGGTTTCCACATCAGGCACTTAAGCTCACCCTGAAACCTTCCTCTTCTAAGCACCAATGGGGATCTTCTGGTGCCAATGGGGATCACCCAGTTGTCTGGGAGCTGTTGGTATCCAACACTGGAGACCCAAAGCTCGATTCATGTAAAAGGAACTGAAACTTCCAAGGGAGAAATACTCCTAAGAAGGGTGAACAGGGGACAAGGACTGAAGAATTACCCACAAGGAGTCCCAAGTTCTGGAAAGACCTTCAAACTCAGACTTGCCTTTACAGCTGTCTGACTCGATGGGATATAACATTTGCACCAAGGTCCGAGTGCTTGGCTCAGCTCAGCTAAACTGCACTGAAAAACAGAACTAGAAATCTTGCTACTCGCTTGCTCAGAGCTAGAGACCGCAAACTGCCTCGAGTCACCCTAAACCCTCCCAAATGACAGCAAGGCTGCATCGCTGGCACCACGGGGACGTAGGCGCATAACTGATGTCACATCTTGACGTTAAGTGTGGAGAACCCTCAGGCCACAGGTGCTGCAAGTCCACGTAGCAGCGCATCTCCACGTGTGCTCATATGTGTATAGCGAGAGTCATTAAGAAAAAGAGCCGGTTAGCAGTGATGCATTGTTTGCATTATGAAATCACGAGCCCTGATCACCTACAAGATGTTCTGTTTTGGCTTGTAACCAAACTGAATTATGGGCAAAATTAATACACTGAAAAAGAAATAGGGAATATTCAAACATAGGCAAGAAAGAAAAACGGAGAGAGGTAGGGCTGTGGTGGGATGCATAATACGATGGCAGTAAAAGTGTTATAATGTTTGGAGACCTGAATTGTGACCCTCTTCCATTCCCGCACATCTTTTTCTTGAAATAACTGCACATTGCTAACGTTTACAACAGATACAGGAATAGTCTTCAGGATGTTTTGACGGTCTTTCTAATCTTAATCTATTTTTCACTTTAGAGATGCCAAATAGCGTTTACCGATACATAGTCATCTCACAACTGCAGTACCTCACTACAAATCAATATAACATTTAAATGCATTTTCTTGCTTGTGTTGCAGCTAGTTAACAGAAAACTTCTGGAAGAGATAAAAGCATCTCCAGAAATAGGCCCAATTTTTTTAGCAGGACTGGAAGAAGAGATCAGACACGCAGGAGTAGGGCAGGTGAGATTTGTATCGGATCAACATTCGCAACTCCCTTTGGCTATCCCAAATGGCAGGGGAATATGTCCAAGTAACGGACAAAGGCTTCTTAAAATTCAAAGTCAGTCTGCATTTGTGTCTTATTCAGAACTTCTATAACCCCGTACAATTCCCGTTATGTTGCAAGACTTCACAACTAGTAGCTTGCAAATGGAGATAAGTCCATCAGTGTACGTGTGTGCTGGTGTTGTGGGGAGAGTACTATAGTTTTTCAGCTGAATGCCTCATTTCATGAAAACCAAACCAGCACATTGTAGCAAAGCAGAATTAAATGGCACTAATTTCTGGACTCCCATTGCGTATAGCAATTATTGGAGGCTAAGACGTTAGAGTGGTTTGGAGAGCCACCAATACAGCAAACAGAACCTCCACTGTCTTCACAAGAAGCCCTGGTCAAGTGGGGTTTGGAGTTAATTTGGTTTCGACCCATTAAAATTATATGTTCCAAACATCGGCGTCATAAAATGCCTATAAAAGTGAGAGCGCTTGCACACTGACTACCTCTGGAAATGGGGCTGGCTCACGGGTGAGAGGCAGACGGCGCGAGGGCAGCACAGGCAGTCTTCCTGACCAGTGGCACGAGGGCTGTCGGGTGTGCGGGCTCCCCAAAATTCACACTCATTCTGCTATTTCACATTAGCTGATCAAAGTAGCACACAAAACAGGATCCAAACCGTCACCAAAAGCCAGGAGGTTTGCCCTTCCTCCATCGAGTACCCCCTGGTGAGCAGAACAGCCCAGCGGTGGATTCGCCGGTGCGCTATTAGAGGTGCGGTAAATGCTGTGCCCGGCACTAACCGACATATTCTTTAAAAGCAGGCTGCTACGATGTGCCAAGGGCTGTGCCTTCAGATGATGTAAATCCGCTCAGCTTCACTGAGCTGTGGTAATTTACACCAGCCCAGGGACGGACCCAAGCTGCAGTGTATTTAAGAACAAGCACAGATCAATAGTCCAACAAATATTCATTTCACATCACTACTTTGCAAAAGAGAGGTCAAATGGATCCTTGTGAATGTTTTTTTTTTTTTCCCCCCTAAAATTTCAGGCAGAGAAAGTCGGTAATTAAATCCCCTTTGGAGGAAGCAGTGGCAATGAAGAATAGGCAGGAGCTGGTACTGCACAGGAGCAGCAGTTCTGGCTCACAGGTGGCATTAAGGGCTACGAGAGAGCGTGACTTATCCCTTGAACTGCCTCTTCTGGGAAGCCTGGTATCTCATCAGTGAAAAGCCAGTCGGAATGAACGTAACAAATGGACAGTTCGGTATGTTGGTCCCAAAGTAAACCAAACCAAAATCTGGAAATTTAGAAATCAGTAGCTTTCTCCAGTTATTTTTCATTTTAATGCACATGACTTCAGTGAGCCTTGGATTCGTATTGCTCTCTCTTGCTGGTCATAAGTAAGAAAAATAAGCAGCATCACCAGGAAAAAAAAATATTCTCGTAAGATTTCTACCCTAATTATGCAAACCCAAGTCAACATTACATTTTTAATGAAATCTCCAAGTGTATTGACATTTTCAAATACAACATGACAAGCCTGACTTTGGGAAGGAGCGCAGCGCTGACTGGGAAGAGAGCACACACAGCCTAGAGCTGAGCAATCAGGCCAGACTTTGGGACGACTTGTATCAAGAGCCTGCCTCATCAGAATGACACAAGGAAACGTAAAATCCAAAAGCCTCCCTTAGTGAAGGCAAAAGAGAAGAGCCAGCATCATATGTTGGATGCTGAAAATCAGGGGTGCCAGTGGGGGTAATTTCCTGAAGATGTAGCAAACGTGTGTGAAAATTTTAGGCTGTATTCCAAAAAAAAAGGAAAATTATTTGTCTTACATGATGATTTTGAACTAATACCACCACCAGATTACTCTGTTTTGCTCTATATTGGTCTGTTCTCTCCATCTTTTTCAGAGTAGAGCCCTGGCAGCTCTCCTGAGAGCTTACAGCAGTGCAAAAAAAAAAATAAAATCTATAAGGCTTTAAATTTTTAAGTTGGTGTTTTGAAAATACTGCTGAATGTATTAGGCTTCTCCTGTTTTAGAGGCCCTTTCCTGGAGAGTCTTCCAACAGGAATATCATTTACATCAGCAAGGCTTTTTGGCAGTTTTTCTTTTTTGCCTTTTTATAACCATGTTGCAGTGAGACATCAGTTTAGGCAGCCAGCTCTGCAATAAAACTGACAACAGGTTTATTCTCCCACTCCTCATGGGACCGATAGGAATTTTAGAAAAGAAAGCAGGAGGGAAGGAACAGCAACAACACGTGCGTACGTTCTGCTTTGTCCCAGCATACCAATTCCGCTGTTTTCAGAGTGATTCTCATTCCAATGTTTTCCTTACATTTCATCAAATATTTTATTCATTTAGATTACCCTGCAGGGGCAATATATGTAGACCAGAGGTATTAGGAGGTCCTACCAACTTCAAAACTGTCAAGACTTTACCTTTGGAGTCAAGTTTTCCATCGACTTTTTCTCATCACGGCTATGGAAATCACTGCAAAACACCCGTGCCCTGGAGCTCTCCTGCTGGTGGAAAACCCCTCAAAAGCACTGAAAAGTTTAAAAAACAGAAAGGCAAACCAAACCCAGTCTTCAGTTCATTGTGGGAGAGACTTTTTATCTCAGAAGGATTTTATTTC
>NW_009707706.1:0-2336 GCF_000703405.1 Apaloderma vittatum | reverse complement strand
CAGCAGGAAATTGCTGAACCCTGGCCTGGCTCAACCTCTGCTCCTGTCCCAGGAAGGACCAAGAGCACTGGGAGCAAAGACTTTTTCTGCCCAGGGTGCCCAAAGGGTCTTTTTTGGACCACAATGAATGGTCTTCACTTCCTCACCGTCAGGTAAATGACTGCAATTCCTGAGCATGCAACGACAGTCTGGGTTTCCACTTAACTCTCTTTCATTCTCCAACAGATATTAGTGAAAAAATCAGTGAGCACAATTCCCAAAAGGCTGGATGATCAATCTACAGTCTCGGAAGCTCTCACGGTCACGCATGGGCACTCACTTCCCCGCTTCCTGGAGCCGGGGGATCGTATCTCATCGTTTAGCCGGCTGTGGTGCAGACCACCCTGCTCGGGATAGACATGCTGATAGATTAGAAATTCCACCTTGATTTAGTGGGTTTAGTCACAACAGTCTAGGACGTAATTAAATCTTAAAAAAAGAGATTAATCCGTCTTTACTACCTAGAATTTATCATCTCTAAACACTCATAGATTGAGTGCGTGTGTTGGGTGTGTGCACGTGTATTTATTTAAAGAAAAATGCTATTTATTAGTAGGAACAGGTTTGACTAGGTTTGAAAAGTTTGTAATCTCTCAACGTTATTCCATTTATTCCAGTTGCAAACACGTTGTGCCCAGATGGTGGCGCCTACAAATCACAGATCACTTGTACATCATTATTAGGTAATTCATTCCTGGCGGGTTGTACATTGTGGGTTCTGTCGCTTATTGCAGAGGAAAACAGAAGTCTCAATGTATTGCAACCCCTCGACAACCAAACCCCCCAGCATTGCAGCCCCTGCCTTCCTTTCCCCAGAAACCACCAACTGTATCTCACAGTGCTGTGTTAAATTAGCTTTTACAGCCACCTTCCATTTGGGGAGAAATAGTACCAGAATCAGATAGAAGAAAAAAAAATAAAAATACAAAGAGTTCAGACTAAAGATTCTTCATCCCGTGGGAAATGCATAATTCAAGGTGTTTGCAAATGTGTTTGTGATGTGCTGAAAAGCTGAACTGGAACAAAATAAATAAACCCAAGAAACCAGACTTGAGACTCTCAATCTTTGATGGAAATCAGACAGGCAGGTTTAGATGTATTTTTGGGGGGATTGTAGGATTAGGGTCAGCACACCAAAAAAGCTGCCCTGGTCAGTGATAGCCTCATGCAAAAATGAAGCGCTGAGTGTTTTTTTGTCAGTCAGAGTGACTACTTTTCATGCAGTATAGATTATATTCATTTGCATGGGGAGGGAAGGAAATAAGGCTATTGAGAAAAAAAACCCCAAAAAACAGCGTGGAGAGAGAAAAGATTAATTAATTATAAGTGGATCACAAATGTTTCAGGGGTTCAGGGTCTGCAAACAGCGTAAAAATAAAAAGCTTCAGGCCTGAAAATCAGCTCACTTGAGTTTGGATGCTTATCTGGGACTGGCACTTTTAGAAACAGCGCTCTCTCTGAAGATTATCTCAAATAGATGGGGATATCACAACTGCAAGCATGCAACAAATTGGTGAGAAAATCCTGTTTTTTAATATGGAAATGTTTTATTTTAATTTTGTGATCATTGCTAATAGAGCTTCAGGTTTAACACACCATTTCCTCTAAATGTATGTGCTCAAATACCTAAATGTTAATTCTGACCTTTGTCTACTAAGTACATCTAATGTTCCTCACATATTTCAGTCACCTATAACAAATTACCCATTGCTTCCAATTTTCTATGTTCATAGTCCTTCTAAAGACGCCCAGAAGAGAAGAAAAGAAAAAGCTGAGGAGTGTAGATATTTAAAATTCATTTCAGGCTTGGGAGCCATCCCATATTGTCTAGACTGTTCCTTGCAGGGCTCCCTCCCTGCAACCAAAAACCAGAAAAATAATAAACCACCCCAAACCAACCTCATGAGTTTGGTCTTGGCTGGGAGGATTTTCCCAGCGGTGTTCATGTTTGCCATTTGCTGGCCCACAGAAGCATAATTTCTTTTAGGTCCTGTTCATAGGTGAAAGGGGCTTGGTGGGGTTGAAAAATCACTAAATGCCGTGACACTCAAACTTGGCAGAAAGTAACCGTGAAGCAAACTTGCTAGCAGTAGCTCAGCCTCAAAACTCCTTTCACAGTTGTGCACGGCCAACAAAGTAAAGCACACCAGCACCATCCATGTCCCTCCTCCTCCTCCACACCTTCTCATGGCCAGCTCTCCATGGGATGTCCAGACCACTGGGCTGTCCAATTTGTGAGGATCACAGAGTCACACAACGTTGGGGGCTGGAACGGGCCTCTGGAGCTCACCCAGTGC
>NW_009707705.1:0-32262 GCF_000703405.1 Apaloderma vittatum | reverse complement strand
TTCCAACCTGAATTATTCTATGATTCTGTGACCTAGGCAAGAAAACTGGTAAAGAGCTGGCATTGCCTCCAACAGAAGCAGCTTTACATAGAGCAGAGAGAGTAGTATTTTTACAGCTGAGGACATTCAGAGCAGCAGTCCTGCTGAGTGCAGAGAGAACAGGACAGCCCTATCAGCTGTGGGGTCTCAGGCAGGTTGCTGGACTCTTCTCAATTCCCCACTCCTTCTCCTGTAGCTGCCCTCCAGGCAGCAGCATCCCCTGGTTCTGGCTGCCACCCCGGCAGCAGCCACAGCCTCCTGACTCCTTCCCGAGGAGCTGAAGGACAGAATCCCCTGGGCTTGGGCTAGCCTGTGGGCCTCCTGCCAAACCAAGGCTCTTTGAGGAATAATGAAAAACAAAGTTCAATAAAAAAGGCAAATTAAAACATCTTTAAGTATTGTGACCTGTTTTTTGCAGACAATCTCCAAGCCACAGAAGAGAAAAATGCTTGGTAGGTCATACAGGAACTCACATTAAACTTATGGGATTCTCTTTGCACATGGAGCTTTTAACTACAAAAAAAATCTTAGAGAAAGAAGACTTTGCTTGCTTGAAATCAGCCTGAATCAGGTTTGGGGATGAACCTAATCAAACTTTTTTTTTCTGCCTGGTTTAAGTAGGTAAAACTGATTACCATTCTGCTGTTATTTACTCAACTTTTATTAAGGTTATACGTCTATGCCAAAGGTTATCTCAACTTATTTCTTCTGCTTACTGCTTTTATTGAGGGCTATGTCTTATGACATCAAGTGAAAAGCCATGCAGTAGAAGGAACATAAGCAATTGCACAGAGTACTAACTTATAATACAGCATAAAGCAGCCTTCATGAAATATGGGCAGTTGATTTCAGAGTGCTAATTATGCATGTTTCAGATAAAATTAAAAATACTTCACGTAATTATGTCATTTTCTGGCTGTAACAAGCAGAATGAAAAGATCATTCTTTCACAAAAGATAAATAAAATAAAATGAACGTCAGCTTAGTGTGGCAAGCAAACATCACTCTCAAAGGAAACCCATTTAATCAGTTTCCTTTAAAAGTCACTTTTCATTTACTCCTACTTCACAGTGTTTAAATTATTTTTTTTCTGTCATATATGAGCTATTCCAATTTTCTGCACATTCTCCGTTCTTATTGCCTCACATTTATTGTTAGTAAGGTAGCCTGTAGGTAAAAAATCTGCTTTTTGTAGATGTACAGGTTTATTACATTAATCCTGCCTACTAATATTTAAAATAACCATGCACCTTACAGGAACAAGGCTCACCCCTGCAAGACTGTACAACACTGCTGCTCAGATGAGTGTGTAACTAACAATATTTTAATGATAGTTCTTATTTTTTGCACTTCTTGAAGTGAGGTTTCTTTGTGAAGGAGAGCAACAAGCTTTACATATACAAATAAAACAGTCACATATTAGCAGAATTAATATTTTTTAAATTATTTTAGCTTTTCTTCTCAGTAAATTCAGCAAAATTGGTCAGCACAGTTATGTGTGTTCTTAACTTACGCCAGAATTCAACTTCAGCCCCATGAGATGCAACAGTTCTCCTGGCTCCCTGTCTTAGCAGTAACCAATGAAATATTCTGTGAATGTGGAAGTGACCTGAATTACGCTACATGGAGCAGGAGAGGAAGAAGAAAGAAAGCAAAGGGAATGGCACCTGCTAAATTTTACAGAAAATACATTGTCACTTGACCGAAGCTCAGAAAATATCAACTAGCATTAAAGATTTTGGAAAAAAATAACAGAGTACTTTATTTAAAATGTCTAATATTTATTAGTATAAATACTAATATAGTAGGTCCGTTACATATCCCCAGGAGTAAGAGCAAGAGTACAGCTACTGTACTGATTAAGCAAAATGCTCATCATGGTTCAAGGTGAGTGAACATTTGAATTACAAGCATAGCCCCAAGTATCCTTCAGAGGCAGTAAGCTTCTCACAGAGAAATCTTGCGGTTTTGGGAACAGAGTAGCACATGAGACTCCAAATCAGACAGCCCAGTTCAATGAGTACTTCCAAGAAGCAATGAGGCGTTAGAGGTATCACAGAGCACTCAGGCACAGAATAACAAACACAGCACGAACACACAAGTAGGTTAGTTCAAATCTGAGTTGACTGGATCTGTATGAAAGGCTACTTACAGATTTCCTCTTCCTCTCTTCAAGAAACAGCAAGTCAGTTTTAGCCTCAGGCTTTCCTCCAAGACCACAGGACTCCTGGGGAGGGAAAACCCATTCTTCAAACCATTAAACTTACCCTCTACCTAAACTCACGTTTTATGGCCTGGATACTGACATTTGACAAGAAGTAAGTGCAAACAATCTAAAGGGAGCTGCATTTATAAAGTACACTTTTCTAGATACCTTTAGCAAAGAAAGACCTAAAAGAAGAGGGGAAAATTCCCTGCACAGAAGAAGCCACCGCAAAAGGAAGGAGCCAGATGTGCTTTTCCAAGCACTCCAACAGAGACTTTCAGTCAGGTCTTCACCACAGAGTCACACTTGTCTTTTCCTTTGAAAACCCGTTAGCCTTGGAACAAGGGACGTTTTATCTCAAAAGAATAGTAGCCAAGAAAGTTATAGACACAGATAATATATTTAAAAGTGATTTTACTGTATAGTAGTCTCAGAAAAATTCCACTCCATTCCCCTTCATTTGGATCTACTGAACTGCAAGCAAATCTTCACAATTGCTTGAGAATTGACACTACTGAATATTAAAATCATATGTCCACAATTTCTTCTGGTTTAAACCTAAGGAAAACTGGAACACTGGGCCAGCAAAGGAAGTGGAATTACTCCAACAAAGTCAATAGCTCATTAGGTAGTACCATGTTGATCCATGATCCACCTAATAAAAAATTCAGCAGTCTAAAAGCCTCCATGAGGGGAAGATGTCTGGTAGGGTGACAGAAGAGAGCCGGAGCAGCAATCCAGGAACAGCAGCTACAAGACACACTGTACTGCAAGAGCTTGAATGTCATGTTTGGAAGGAACCAGACAGGATAGAAGTAGACAGTTGCTGTCAGATGTTGAGGAAACAGCAGCAGGATTACATAGGGTCTACGTATCACAGGGAGAAAACAACAGAATCAAATTACCTTTGTACCAAAGAGCCCTGGCTATCTGGAATACAGATCATCACTTTTAATTTGATTCAGTTGTTCAAATCAGCTATGTCTAGGATATTTTTACCTTGTTAGTCAATGTTCCTGCAGACCAAGGAGCAAAAAAAAATACTAAAATTCATCAACTAACAGACCACAGGACAATCCAGTTAATCCTAGTCACTTCTATTCCCAGGATTGCCACTGTGAGCTGTTTGACTCATAGAATTACAGAATGTCAGGGGCTGGAAACAACCTCAAAAGATCATCTGATCCAACCCCCATGCTAAAGCAGGGTCACCTAAGGCAGGCCACACAGGAATGCATCCAGGTGGGTTTTGAAAGTCTCCAGAGAAAGAGACTCCACAGCCTCTCCAAGTAGCCTGTTCCAGTGCTCCACCACCCACACAGCAAAGCAGTTTCTCCTCATGCTGAAGTGGAATGCCCTATGTTCTAGCTTATACCCATTATTCCCCAGAACAGCTTTTGTGTCCCCAGGTCAGTCTTCACTTCTATCACTTATGCGTCATTTAAGGAGCATAAGCAAAAAAAAAAAAAATGTGTCCTTAGTACTAATTTTGGTCAAGCCCTCTGTCGTCTTTCTGTCTCATGGCTGCATACAGTTTAGAACAACTTTTCTCCCTAAAGGTGAGTGTCACATGTTATGGATCTACCATGATTCACAGTGACATTATACTTCCTTCTACAGACCTGAATACGAAGTTTTAAATTTTGCTGCCAGGAATCACTAGGATCTGAATATCCTGAGTTCATACTTAGTGAGTCCACTGGTCTCAAACCAGGACACTGACTGAAAACAATTTTCCTTGTTTATTCCTAGTGCACGCACTAGGGAATCATTAAACCTGCTAATCCCCTGGCTCAGAATTGTATACGAAAAAAGCCTCCCAGCCTCTGGATATCAGCAACCAAAAACTCTAGAGGTTACGTTAAAACCAGTGTGCCATAGAGAAGATCAGTGTGGACCAGTCTGTGTGAACTGTATGACAAAATTATGACTGCCACCAAACATGTATACAAGCTGTGCAATGCCTGGCTTGCTATTGTTTTCAGGATAGTTAATTTGGTTATCTTTCACATTGTCATTGCTGTCTAGTCATTCAAAGTTCCACTCCTAAAACTGAAATACTTTCTTTTATTAAACAGTCAGTCAATAACTAGAGGAAAAAGCATCAGGATTCTTCTAAGAAACTAATTAGAATTTTTTGAATAACTAAAATTTTAATTAGAGACAGTCTCAGGTGTCATAATGTCTTTTTCTCTTTAAGGGGAAGACAAAGAGGGAGATATGTTTCTAATAACTAGAAACTAGAAAAGTGGGTTTGGAGAAAATAAATTTTGAAGTGTGTAATCTAGTAAAGAAATCCAGTTCTGATTTGTCAAATCAAAGTTAGCAGAGAACATGTTACATTCATGTGTAATTCTCTTCAGGGGCAACATTTCCAAATTTGCCCCTGCAATGAGCAAGCACGAGTGGCATTCCTATCAATGCTGAACACTCTGCTCTTTATCCATCCATCTTTCTAGAAATGTTTTCACATGAAAGAAAGCTTTAAAATATATTTGTGCTAATACAACCTACGCATGTTTTTTATGTCTACAGTTGCCTTTTTTATAGATTACCAGTCCTCCAGGGTAATCTTTCTCTGTGATATTACAGTCAAATCCAATGCTGTATCTCTAATATCACTGCCTCTTTCACAGTTATTCTATGTTCTCCCATGCCCCTTTCATTACTGCTCAGCCCTAAAGCTGCTTCAACACCAGAATGAGTTTATCATTGAATTACTAGACAAAACTGATGCCATTATTTAAACTGGTATTGAGATGCACAAATGTGTTCGACTATGGTTCATCCAATAAATCACATACCTGAAAATATTAATCACTGCTAAATATACTCTTGTATATTTGAAAGTATCGTTTCAGTAGTTCTGCCTCAGTATGCCAGCTAGCACGTTTTTATTGATGTCTTACCCTTCCTAACAAGGCTTATTTTGCCTCAAATTTTTAGCAACTAGATAATCTCCTCGGTCCATCCAAAACCCTTCATTTGTGATTTATCTCTAGAAAATCTTTAGAGATAAGTTCATCTAAATTAGAATCGGTGCTTATTTAATAGTTATCCATTGACTATTTTAAAATCTACACTTTGCAATTTCTTAAGCATATACAAAAACACTAAAACAGTCACTTAGAAAGATAAATCCACAGCCTCCTTTGAAAGGTGACCTTTTCAACATCAGTACAAATTGTCCACTCTCCTCCGTCAGATCCCTGCTTCAGATGACTAAAAAGTATAAGAAAAGTGGCAGAATAGGACAGAATCCCTCAAAAAGGATTATTCCTGACTTTAACCTAAATCCGAGAATCTTTATTTATTTTTAGTGCCATTCTTCATCCTTTCTCTGTAAATTCAGTATCTTTAGGAGAAATAACAATTTGCCTCTTATCACCTGTATGGGAGTTTTAGACAAGATGTTTAGTTTAGTTTTTTCAGAACCATCAGTGAATATAGCACTTGTCAAAGACAAAATGTAGATCTTCTCTAAGGAAAATTCTTATTTAAGGATACAAGAATAAGAACTTTAATGCAAAAATAGAAGTATCCTTTTTACACTTCAGATAAATAAACAAATAATATAGAAGAAATAAAAAATAAAAACAACTTGTATAGCCGTTGGTTCTTACTTTAGTCTTCTCAACTGGAGCACACTGTAGAAATAGTTAATGCTACCCACACACAAACTTGTATTTACACAGACCTGTGGACGTGTAGGCAGAAGTGGTGGTGGGAGTGGGCTGCACAAGCAGCATAGGCAGCTAACGTAGCCAAAGTTCTTGAGCAGCCTTCGCCACTGCTGCACTTGTACATCCAGTTTTACTCAATCTTCCTCACATCTCTCCTTTCTCCTGGCAGCAAGTCCATCACAGATCTGGGGAGTGAGGGAAACAAGTCCAGCTCTCCTGGGTGGTGTCTCAGGAAAGTCCTGTGCTTTGGAGCAATAAGAAAAGGAGGGGAGTTCTTCGAGTGTGAATTTTACAGAATTTAAGACAGAGAGAAATTTCCACTCACAGTCCTCCCGGTTTGCTCACCACTCTGCCACAGATCGCCTCTCCACCACCACAGCAAAACTGAACTTTACTCTTGCCACTCAGGAAAACAAAAATGCATTTTGCTCTTCCTGTTTAGTTTCTTTTAGAGCAAAATCTGGGACAGGTCATTTAAGCTTCGTCCAGCCTTTTAAGAAGCTCCATGTACTTTATGCTCTTTGCATCATCTTCCTCCATAGAATATCGTGATATGAAAGGTCAGCAGTAACATTATCAATCAAGTTTAATTAATGTGATCTCAGTTTGGAATAACAAACACTTGAGCAAACTCTGTGTGCTCCTACAAGGAGATGCAATGATCAGTGACTTCAAGGGCCTGTTGACAACTACTTCTTCAGGTATAACTTTATTTAAAAACCAAAAAGTTCATTCTTGTTCCAAAGCTATTTTTTATATCCAGTTTATAAAAAGTTTCTTTATATTGCCAGATCAGTGTTCAATCTTCACAGCAAAGAATTCGTTCCCAAGCAAAATATGCACCAAACAAGAGTGTA
Source organism: Apaloderma vittatum (assembly GCF_000703405.1). Classification (NCBI taxonomy): domain Eukaryota; kingdom Metazoa; phylum Chordata; class Aves; order Trogoniformes; family Trogonidae; genus Apaloderma; species Apaloderma vittatum. The sequence continues at coordinate 25,477 of NW_009707705.1, read as the reverse complement.
AATTTATATACTAATATTTAAGTTAAATTGACATTTAAGTATTCCCAGTTTATGCTGCTGAAAAGTCAAGAATGAAATTGTATTCAACATCAAATACAATTTTTGATTGGCCAGACACCAGAAATCATATCAGCTATGAGCAATTCATTTGTCATTAACAACTGATAGTATCAAAATACCTATTTCCTTTGTGTAAAGCATTTTAAAAGTATCGTGTTGAACAATCAATGTACTTTATATTAAAATTGAAATTTGTCATACACAGACACCCTGATCAAATGAGCTAACACAACTGCTTTCAGTCATCTGTCATGTCCTGTGCGGCCAGGTGTTATAATGATATAGCACTATAAGAACTACACTCTAGTAACACTTTACTGTTCTGTTCCTCATCCAAATGAGTTTAATCTCTTCCTCTCATCACTAATCTGATCTAAGATATATGGCATTTTTTCTCCCAGTCATAAGGATAAACCGAGAATGCTGAACTGCCAGCAAGTCTTTGATGTAAATCAACAGCCACAAAAGACTTAACAAGGAGGCAGAGGAAGAATATAATAACAGAGCAATCATCTTATTAAAACCCACATTGTTTCTTTTCAAAAATAGCTAATTTCTAGCAAAGAACCTTCTAATTCAACTATATTGTGAATCAACATTTGTCAAAAGATACAGAAGAAATTTTGAAATTGTCACGTGTGATGATTAATGTGTATTTGAGAGGGAGAGGTATCTTTATTAGATAACTATTATTTCAAGATCACTAAAATCTTGCCCAATATTGGGTGCCAATTTATCTGTCAAAGTTTAGGGCTGGGCTGGCTGCCAAATGCTGATAGATGCCCTCTAATCCCTCTCCCTTCCCGAAATGGGTAGGGAAACAGAATAAAGCAGAAAGATTTACAGATTGGAAAATAAGATTAAAACACCTTTAATAAATCAATAACATTACTGATAAGGAAATAATGGAAATAATGAACATAATGAACTGTATGCAAATATATATATAAAACCAATATGAAATCCAGCTTCCTCCCCACCAATAGCAATCCTCACTGATGCTGCAGAGCACGTGGCACTGGGAAAGTCCCAGGCCTGGTTGCAAAGGGGAATCGGACACAGGCACTGGACTTGGGAATTCAGGATCAGGATCAAGGCAGATGATTAGACAGAGTCATGCTCTTACACAGGCCATTGAAGAAGAGAGCTTAACCCCCATGATCCCCCAGCATTGTACTAAATATTACATATATGGAATGGAATACCCTGGTTGGTCACCTGTCTTGTCTGTTCTTCTCCAGAAGTGCAACCCTTTACTTCCTCGTGACCCCTTTTACTTCCTAGCACCCCCAGCATGGCACACAAGATGCAATGTTGTTAATTTCAGAAAGTGAAGCCTCTTAGAAGAGGCTGAGCTGAAAAGTAAAATCACTGAACAGAATTTGCTTTGTTTAGCTTAAACTAGGACATTCATTTATGAAGGAAATTTGTGCAGTATATTACCAAATGGACTTAATTTCTTTAAAAGAAGACTGTGTCTTTCTCTCATTTTAGGTTACACTAAGAAAAGAAGAATAGAATCCAGGTTTTCTGATCTTCATGTTAGATGACATAGACCAAGTCTTGAGATGTGTTTCCACATACAAGTTTATGCGAAGGAGAAGAAATGAGGGGAAATGTTTTGATGATATTATTATTTCTTGAATCATCCTTTTCTTAGCTCATATGACCACAGGTATTTTGGATGCAAAGGAATATAAAATTACTACAAGTTCAAAGTTATAAATGCTACATGGTAGAACTTTATGACACTAAATTTTACAAAGTACTGGATTTGATGATGACTGACAAACAGATATTTTTGGACCTCCTAAAATAGCTTTAAGGATCTTAAAGCTTTATGAATATCCCAGCTACATGGAGTTTTCACTCTGAAATGAAATCTTTGAATCAATATTCCAAATTCTGTCGTACTTATTTATCTGAACATACAGAAGATTAATTTTCTTTTTTTCTGGGTTCTAGATTTTCTGTAGTTTACATATCTGACATTTCAACATAGTAGTAAAGGTAAATGAATTATTTAAATAAAGGGCAATGTATTTCTTTCCCATACTGATTAGAAGCAACTATTAATTATAAATTAAATCACACTTGCATGGCTCTTAAATATCAAGAACAGAGCATATGCTAATCTGGATTTTCAGAAGAGCTCTCTGCAGAACCTTATTAATCACATTACCTACCTGGATCCGAGTGAGAGATGTCCTTGCCCATAACAAGAAGATTGGACTAGAGGACCTTTAAAGGCCCCTTCCAATCTCCTTATAAATTGGAGAAATACGGATTTGATGAGTGAAATAGTAGATGGATAAGAGATTGGCTGAATGGCCATGTCCAAAGAGTTACAGACAACAGCTCAATATCCAAGTGGAATCCAGTAAAGAATGATGTCCCTCAGGGGTCCATACTGGTAGTAGTACTATTTACTATCTTCATCAATGGCACAGACAGAGGGATTTAGTGCATCTTCAGCAACTTTCTGGGTGACACCAACCTGAGTCGAGCAGCTGATACACTTGAGGGAAGAAAAACCATGGAGACAGATGTTAACAGACTTGAGGAGTGTGGCCCATGGGAACCTCACGAAGTTCAACAACACCAGGTGCAAGGTCTTGCACCTGGATCACAGCAGTCGCCGACAGCAGTAGCGATTCTTCCTGCCCCTTCCTCCCTCTCCTCCCCTCCGAAAAAAATAAATAGAATGCCTATGTCAGTTTAAATACTGAGGAAAATACACAAGTTATCTAATAAATTTGGGAAGTTTTTATGCTGACTATGCCAGAATCCCGGCTAAAGCCAGTCTGGGATCCAACTGGATTAGTCCCTATGGGAGCCTGTTATCTACAAACAGAGATTCCTTGAGAGAAGAAAATTAGAATGCTGTGCAACCACTTAAATTGATTGATTTTGTGTTCAAAACTTAAATTTCTAATAGTACCTTCTGTCATGAATCCCAGTCTCCTTCCAACCACGAGAACAGACCAGGAAAAAAAAACAAAAAAGGCTTGTGTTTTGTGGGTTTTTTTCTAGGTAGGTATTCTTCACTGATTCACTCAATTGTTACATATTTATTGCACCTTGATATATGGTCAAAGCTTCACAAGTGAAACAAAAAATTTATTTCATGATCTTTCCTTGTCAAGACAAGACAATCAAAATTGACTAAGTTTCAGAATTAATATCAGTCCTATCTCTAGCTGTCATATATATACTGACTCTTAGAAAACATGTTACACACTAGACTAGAAATGCGACTGAGGAAATACTAAATATTCTGCTTTTCAAATATATTTGTCTTCTGCCTTTTTTAGAAAATTCAGTGAAGCATGTCAAATAATTTGAGAAACAAGAAGCTCTTACTTTTTGAAATGCATATACTTTATATTTTATGCCTATTCTCTGTATAATCATACTGGAGAAACTTTTGAAAATAGATTTTACTCAGCAAGAAGTACATGACTCGTACTTTGAGAGTATATTTTAATGAACTATAAAAGTCTGTATTATTGTACAACATAGGAGATACTTCTCAACCCACACTGTCAGCTACGCTAACTGTGCAAATATGTGATTTAAAATTATTGTTGCCCTAATAAAAGTAAAACTTCCATATGATATTAATAGAAAATATTAAATCACATGCAGATGTACAAGTCTGTTATGTTGGGTTATAAAAGCATCATAAAACCCGCAGTGAAAACAAGTGTCTTTGCACTAGCATATTTGCAACATAGATCAATGGAGAAGCTCAGTTTAGAGGAAAAAGAATTGTGTTACACTAGGTAATATTAGATTAAAAATATATAGAGTGCTCATAATAGAGATAGCTAAAGATAGCACAGACTTCATGAAGCGTTGTTTTCCCATTTTGAAACAGCAGCATTGGCTCTGGTTTAGAGTCATCTCTTGAGACTGCCTATTCCTGTTCTTCACATGAGAGTACTATTGCCTTTCTACTTCCATCAAAAATATAAAATAGCAAAGTACACAATTATTCACCAATTTAGCCACTGCATGTCAGATGTTACATCACACTAACTCCCTCACTTCTTTCCCTGGAGTCTTAACAGCTCATTGAAACGCACACCTGAAACAAAGTCCCCACCAAACTTGTCCACCTTCATCCATCAAGCTCTCAGGGGCACATCCCTGTCTGTATGATTCTGGTGAAGCACATCAGAAGTGTCACTTGCGCTAGAAAAAACAGAATAAGTGTCAAACCTTGAGCACAGGAGCTTTCTTCGGTTTAGCTGAATAAACATAAATGAAGTTCTCTCTACTATCATGGATTAGCTACTCTACAGCAACTTTTTTTTTTTTCACATTGCATGCTCTAACCTGTCCCTGAAGATATGTATCCCACATTATCTCCAGTGGGAGCCATTTCTTTTCATCTTCGATTCACATCAAAAAGTGACAGACAAATACAACATCTCTTTGCGGGGACACTGTGGGAAAAGTCCAGTTTGTGTGAATAAGATAAAAAAAAATTACTAATCCTGCTATAACGTCTACTTTAATATAAAAGCTTTTCAGAAGAGTCTAGAACTTGTGTAAATCATGCTCTAACAACAATCTTATACACAAATCATATGATCTAGATGATTTTGCCTATTTTTTCTTGTAAAAGAAATGTAGGTAATCCTCCCCTTCTAATGGAACAGGTTGCTACTAGTTTTGATGGCATGAACAATGCTGAGCTAGAGTATCCAGGTGTATTTTTCCTGAAGACTTACTAACTTTGTCTTTAGCAATATTCAGAGAATAATTGCTTGAGAAATCCCTCAAGTGCAAATTCAGAAAGCTAATTGTGAATTGTGCTACAGTATAAATACCAAGGACACAAAGTTATAACTGCAGAAATATGTCTGAAGTGCTCCCCATCTTTCTATTTTCATTTCCCACAGTGTTTTCCATTTCCTAGAGGGAGATTTTAGCTTTTTTTTCAATCTTTCTGAGTTGAAAGAAGCAGCACATCTCTGATAAAGGAATGTGATATTGGGAGATACTCAACAAGCAAAGACTAAGAGCTCCAGTCTTCCTCTGCTTTGTGCTGTCTGCAAGCGCTACTGCTCCTGACCCCCGTCTCTCGAACCCTTTCAAATTCCTCATTTATTACTTACATAGGAGAATCCTTATGTTCCACATAAAGCTAGCCTTCCATAAACAAGCTCATGAAACACAGACAATATGTTTCTTTCATTCTTTCAAATTTTTAAGCTTTCTGTAACCAAACATGTCTTTATAAACAACTTCTTCCAATCTTTCTTTCTATTTTATTTTTATTTATTAATTTCATGTGCCACCACACTCACGGGGGTTTGGTGGTGTGTTTCCATCTCATAAAGAAGATAAGCTTATTATATGAAAGGATTAAGATGGCTAACGCATGTGGTTTGTAGGGAATTTTTCCTGTTAAACGTTTGTTATGCTAGCAATTTTTTTGCTACTTAGCATTCTATTTTCTTCTGCCTTCTTGTTATATCCTACTAGATTATCTTCATTCTGATTTTTTTAGAAATAATCCAAGACCACATCAGCTGGAGACTAGCTGACTTAGATATACATATTTACTGAATGCAGACTAAAAACAATAGCCAAGTTTCCTGCATTAGTAAGGAGAAAGAGGCTCTGGAGTTCTCCTTCCTGGATCCTAGTTTTAGCTCAGACTTTCTTTCCCTGCCTCACTCGTGGAGCCCTAATTATCTTCTTTCGTCTTTTTACACCAGACCTTCTCACAGAGTAGTTATGGATAAAGACTCGCAAAAAGACAAAAATTCAAGCTTCAATCAAGATATTTACAGGGATTTACTTGGGCTGCAAAAGGCCAGAAATTAAGTTAGAACACCTAAAAGTGTGAGTCCAACTTACTTCTGTGGACAAATCTCCTTTCTTGTGTGTGAGTGAACTGCAACATCAGGCAGAGCACAGAGCAGTATGAAACAGAATTCTTAGTGGGTAATTTTATCTTAATGCATATGTCAGCTGTGAGCCATAGGACAGTGAAATAAAAACTGTTTCACAGAAGTCAAGTGTGTTAGCTTTGCTGAGAAGGTTTTGGCTGTGGAATTTACTCCTTCAAAATGTGTATTTCAGAACCCAGTGGAAATGAGAAGGCCATGCCCTGGAGATGTTCCCATTTCCTCCCACAGACCACAGCTGCTTCCTGGTGGCAACAAAATGGACAGTTAGACTGAGGAGAGGAGTGACAGGGCACTAATCAGTAATGTCACGTATTTTGTGACAAAGAATGTAAGGTAACTAGCTTCAAGTTTAGAAGAACAAGGTAAATCAAACAAAAAATATATTACCTAAACCACTTTAGGTCAGAAACTTCTCACTAGTAAATATCTTTTGAGATAGTGGCTTGCTTTTTCCTTATTCATGTCATTTGACATACCACACTGTTTAAAGCTATTTCCTGAAAGTATATTAAAGAAAAAGAGTAAGCAAATGATGGCTGAAATGCACTGTTTTGTAAAAGGAACTAGAGTTCTGAACTTCCTGTGTTTTTCCAAAAGCCTAGAACCTGTGACATAAGAAGGAGAGGAATAGGAAATGTCTCCATCTTAGAAATTTAAAAGTATGAGCTGTATTTTTGACCCAAACAATACTTAAACTTTTCTAAACCAGTCCAGCTCTAACTTTATGCCCAGCCATGCTAATTGTTGACATCAAAGCCAGCTGGTCCTCCAGAATCCGTGGCAAGTCACCACAGTGGGGCAAATTCCTCCTTGACTCGTAGGATAGTTCATTCAAAATAAACAGCTTTCAGATGTTTTTAGAATGGAGGTGGGGGGAGTGGTATCTTTTCTGTCCACATACAATTATGTTTGGACAGTACATTGTTTTCAAACCTGTAAATACCCATCTGCTGCTACTTCAGAAGCTGTCAGAAAGAACTATCTCTGTAGAATGTCAGAAAGTAACTCAAAATTGGCACCGATAACGCTACCTGTGATTTTGCTAGAGCCAATGAGAATTATCACTGTTAATTAATAAGACTATCTAAATAGTTTCTAGTTTCTTACCTATCTTCTGCTATCTCCATCATTTCTACCACTATCTGGAAATATTTCTTAAATTCTGTCAGTAGTCCTTAGTCTTCTAAAAATATCTGTATGTATGTGTGTGCACATACCCTGTTTGTTTATATAAAAAATAACTCCTTATTTTAAGACTTGCCAGGAGTTTTTACAGTTCTGTAGTTCAAAATTCTAGTTCAGTTTGGCAGGCACACTGTGGTAGTGAATAGAGTAATTTAAATTATAATTACTTGTCCACTATCTGAGAAAGGGATAAATGTAGATTTTAGTCTCACCACATCCTCACTTGGAACACATTACAGCTTTTTCACTGATGTTGCCTCTAATAAAAACCAGCAGCAGCCTACATCTACAGCAATCATTGCCTTTTTTCCTTCTGTTTATTCTCTTTGGGGTAAAGAATACAAGGATTAAAAGTGTGACCACATCAGTCATATTTTGTGTTCGTGTTTTCAAACACCCAAGGTAAACTAGCCTTGGGGCTACTCTGCAGAGTGAAAGAGTCATATAGTTACAATGTGACAAGGACCCTTCCATGATGTTTTAGAAAGTAAGAGCACAACCTCGATTTACTAGCTATAGAAAAAAATTATTTTTCAAGGAGTTACGCTACATCCTCCACCCCTTCTCTGCTTTTTATTCCAGTAGATTTACAGAATCACAGAATCACAGAATCACAGAATGTTCGGGGTTGGAAGGGACCTCTGAAGATCATCTAGTCCAACCTTCATCCCAGCATACCTAACCACTACACCACAGCCTCAAGTGCTAGATCTACTTTTTTTTTTAAACACCTCCAGGGTTGGTGACTCCACCACCTCCCTGGGCAACCTGTTCCAGTGCCTCACCACACGTTCAGTAAAGAACTTCCTCCGAATATCCAATCTAAACTTACCCTGACGCAACTTGAGGCCATTTCCCCTTGTCCTGTCATTAGTAATTAGAGAGAAGAGACCAGCACCAGCCTCACTACAGCCTCCTTTTAGGTAGTTGTAGAGGGCAATAAGGTCTCCTTTCAGCCTCCTCTTCTCCAGACTAAACAAACCCATCTCCCTCAGCCGCTCTTCATAGGGCATGTTTTCCAGACCTCTCACAAGCCTTGTTGCCCTTCTCTGCACCCGCTCCAGCACCTCAATGTCCTTCTTATACTGTGGTGACCAAAACTGGACACAGTACTCGAGGTGAGGTCTCACGAGTGCCGAGTACAGGGGCATGATCACCTCCCTCCTCCTGCTGGTCACACCATTTCTGATACAGGCCAGGATGCCGTTGGCCTTACGATAAGTTTCCCACCTCCTCTATGTTTTTTTAAGGCTTGTTCCAAATACTAAGTATTATGATGCATGCGGCGAAGATTTAAATTGTATTTCTCCTTACTTTGGGACTGTGTGGCAGAAGAATGCATTTTATGAAATATTTCAAGTAATTTAAGAAATTTATTGAGTATGAAATTTGTAAAAAAATCAAAGTATATAGAAGGAGGGATCTAGTTATTTCTGCAAAGTCAGGTGGTAACACATAACTACAGTCTTGAAAAGGAGGAGCTGTAGTAAGGGATGTCTCTTCTTACTGTCTCGTAAGAAATCTGCAAAAGAAATCTGTAAATATATTATAGTGGTGTTGGTTGGATAACATCCTCACCATGCTCATGTGGTGCAATATATAATTAAACTGTAGTATTTTATCCACTAAACGTATTTTCACATAGGCCAACCCAAAATTTAAACAGAACTGCAACAATATTCTTTATGAAACCTACAATACAATTTTAGAATCAACAACTGAAATCAACAAATAAAATTCATTGGCTGCAAGCACTGAGCTTGACTACCAGTTGAGGACAAAATGTTTAAATGATAAAATATTGATTTATATGTTACTTTATTTAAGACCACTCCACATATTTTGAAACAATAGTGTTGAAAAGATAGCACATTTTTTGAAAAAGTGAGTATGCATCTGGGAGAGTCTCTTATGACACATCTTTAGATGAATTGCTAGGAAAATAAAATGACAATCCATAAATAGAAGCTGGCATGCTGCAACAGAATAATGATTCTTCCATTTGGTATTCTGTAAGGAGAAGACAAAGAAGATTCAATCTACACTGCACTGCATTATTGCATGTTATATCCATTATTTCAAAGAAGCTGGATTAGAATATAATTAATGTGATGTCAGCTTGCTATTAATGTCTCATGAATAAGATGTTTTATGTTGTTTACTGGTATATTGTTGTTGCTTCTAATCTATATTACAAATGCTTTTGATCAGTCTTATTGCATTTATTTAAATTTGTTCCACTTCTTATTTTTAGTGGTAAGTATATTTTATGTACTATGTTACATTATTTAAGGCCCATTCTCCCTGATCAAGCTCAGAGAAAAGATGAGGTTTCCTTAGCAACACATGCTATCCCAAAGTTTGAAAATGCCCTTCTGAAAGACTCAGGTCTTCCTTCAATTTATAATGTTTGTCCTTAACACATGGAAAGTATTGCTGTAAGGGAAGCAGATGCAAACTTCAGGCACTACTGAAGATTTACTCAAATTAAGCCACAGTGGCACTTCTCTAGCGTCAATGTGTTTGTACAAGTGTTATATGGTAACCTCAGTAGTCGAGGTTTTGTTTGAGAACCTTTTAGAATGTGATTTTTCTGTTTTCCTGTATGTAGTGATGGTAAACTGCAGCGTTTTTCCAGCAATATTGGCTCACAATATTGGGTGGAAATGCTTGCTCAACAGAGAATTGATTTTCTTTTTATCCTCAACTGGGACAAGACATCTGTTTCATCTTTTAAAAATTCAAAACCTCAAAGATTTTATACGATAACACTCAAAATTTGGAGGCTAGTTAAGACAGGAATACAGGAATTATTTCAAAAAAGTCTTCTATTAGTATTCTCTTTATTTATAGTTAGTATGGCTTCCAGAAGGTGCTTTGTAAGAGGACAGATGTCACATTACCTTCATTTTTCCTTTCAAAGGAAGGCTTTTTGTCTTTGCTTTGTTATTCCTAATTCCTGCCCATATTTTACTAGGTACATGGGTCCTGCACGCTTTTCTCTTTTTTCTTTATTTTTTTTCCAGGATCAACTGAATCCTTAGTGTATGATTACACTTGACTGGTGTTAATATGAGGCTGATAAGCTTAAGTACAGTTAGTATACAAATATTAATAGAACTATGTAACAAACAACAAGGTGTTGCAAATATTTGGCATCAATATATTAGTAACTTGACAAACATTATTCCAGCTGGCATAAGTGGGAAATAGAACTGAGTAATTCATCAAAGAAATTTCAAGCAATAACTACAAATTGTTTTGTAATCAGTTGCCAACTGTGAATCAGTATTTTCTGTGTGGATTTTACTCCTAATGGACAAGAGTCTAGGAGGGACCCTTTTGCCTTCTGTAACAATTTCATTGTTCTGCTGCTTATTCATACACATGATTCTCCAGCGCTGAGCTCACTGCAGATCTGTCTCACTGCAATAAAAGCAGTGAAAGTCATCTGCACTGAATTTTGGTCAGCATAGAAGTGGGACTGAAAGCAAGCTCAAATATGTACTGCAAAACAAACTGGAATATGCTGTTTCTCCATAAAATGTTTTGCCTCCTTTAAGTACCTTACAAGTCTGTTATTTTCCCACTGTCCAGTGGGTTTAAATGTGTGGGGTTTTGAATTATTTTATTTTTGCAGTCTAATAGCCTTAAGTCCCATAACATCACCTGTTCTCACTTTATTCACAGGGGATAGGATGGTTGGACGGGGGCGGGGGGGGAAAGGTATAGACTCTGACACAGGGCAGGAAGACCTGCCTTCCCCTGCAGCATCCCTTTACAAATCTACATAATTTGCTTCTGTTCTAAAAGACCAAGCACAACCCAGGAACATTCATCATGAACATGACATACAGTGTTGATGCATAGCATGGATTTGTTAGTTCTCGCTCCAGCACAATGATGCACTGCCCATGTGCGATTACAATGTCAACGAGTACTAAGAATAGCGCAGACACTCTGTGCTGCAGGATGCTTATGGTGATATGTTAAGGTCTGTTGAAATAAAGGGTATTTGTCAGATCAATTTCATAATGGGAAACAGTCATAATTTAAATTATATGAACTGTAAAAATTAACCTTTTGGAAACACATGAGATGGAGAAAACGAAGCAGCAGAAGGCAGAGAAGTTAAATGATAGTTACTAGACTCAATTCATAAACTGGATATCCTTCCAATTATTTAGTCCTCTGTAGAGCTACTCTGGCAAGTCTAAGTGAAGAATTTACATGTTTAAGGAGCCACTAGATAAAAGAAGGTAAGAATTACCTATGATTGCTCCTTCCAGATATGGTTATATAAGGTTTGCTATTTAAAATTTCTTCAATCATTGATGTCATGACTGTAAAAAGATCTAATGGAGCTTGAATTCCCTATTTTCACATGCTATTTCTGATGCCATGTCTCAGGGAGACAAACCATTCCTTTACATTGCTCTTCTAAGACTAAAATTTCTGTCTGTACTGTGTGTCTTTATAGCATTACAATGTAATTTTATCAGATATAACTACATCATGCTCTGAAGTGGTGTAAAAAAAATGCAGCCTTTATTCTAGATGTTCTTTTTACAGAAGACCCATGAGTGTTAAAGAAAGGAACCTATAGAAAAGAAGCGTTTCTCTATATATCACATAGCATGATGGGCATTAAAATCCCTGACATGCCTTGATAGAGTCCAGAACAACAAGATATGTCATGCAGTCATGCATTTAGATAGAATGAACAGGTAAGATAGTTACAGTGTTAATATATCTCTGCCGCTGTATGAAACAGTTGAACAAAGTTAAAAAATCTGAAATTGTGGGCAAGTCAGTTTATATAATCCTACAGTCAATGTTATTGGAAAATAATAATAAAAATATTTTAAGTGGCACAGGACAAAAGCATTATTTTTTTTTCTTTATTGCTGCTCTAAAACATTTTTATAAGAAAATTTATGTTAGCCAAACTTTTTAGAAAGCACTAGCTCCCCCTTTTGACAGAACACGGGCCAGGATGTACTGGACTTGAGATACAAGGTGGATTTAAAATCCTGATTTATAATATAATCACTTTCTAGAAGTACAAGGTAGGAAAGAAAAGGCTAAAAATGAATTTTGTACTACCCTACAAGTAGACTCCTCTGGTTCAGTAAAGCTGTTGGTGAAAGCACAAGTGGAAACAATTTAAGTATGTACCTCCAGGTAGAATCATAGAATGGCCTAGGCTGGAAGGGACCTTAGAGATCATTTAATCCAACCTCCCTGTTTTGGGCAGGGACGCCACCTCTCGACTGGAGCAGGTAACACATGGGGACCAAGCAGGAATCGAACCCTCGACCTCGGTGTTGTCATTGTTGTCAGCACCGCGCTCAAACCACTGAGCTAACCAGCCCCCTACAAGCAAATAAGCCCAGACCTGCTTCCCATCTCCTGTGGGAAGGCTCGGCACTGAAGATGAAGAATCACTAAGTAGGATGTGATCCTCCTTTGTACTTTTTTATATAATTTTTGAAATATTCATGCCTTTACAGAGCCAGTACAATGAGCCACTTGAGGCTCCAAATAGTACCTTCACTTTCTGCATCAGTGTAAGGACGAATGCTTTCATCAGGTTTTATGTTAATTGAATTTTTGTAATTATATGTAACATGAAATACACATACTGCAGCTTTGTTTCAAAGTTCTCAGAAAGAAGCACATGACTTCTACCTGAGAGTGTTCAAAGCTGATCGGATGAGGCTTGAGCAACCTGGTCTAGTGTGAGGTGTCCCTGCCTACGTCGGGGGGGATGGAACTGTATGGTCTTTAAGGTTCCTTCCAACCCAAACCATTTTGTGATTCCATGACTCGATGAAAGATATTTTTACAGGACTTTTACAATACTACACCTCTTTACTGCTACTTTCATTCAAAAATCACTCCCAAATGTTTACAATATGATATGCAGAAGATACTTGCTCCTTGTCCAGTTCAGGAATATCATCAGTATAATGCATCCAACACCTGCAAAAAAAGTACAACAGTACTAGGCATTTTGCTCTTATCTTTGAGTCATGGGATAGTAGTTATTTACTTTATATTTTCTTCAGCTAAAGGTTGAGATTTCAACTTCTGACAGGAAGTTATCTTTACTGTTATTTTTGCTGAGTCTGTTTTTTTGCATTAATTCAGACTTAACAGTTCTTCATTGATGGGACCTGTGTTAATTCTCCCTTCTCCTGTCATCAGCTGCACAATAAGGATAAAATAGTTGGAACAGCAGGCAGAACATAAATGGAGGAACAATTCTCTCTCAGAAGCTGAACTACACGGGGGATTGGGAGTTAAAGGAGAAAGTGTGTGTGTGTATGCAAGGAAGCTGAGGGAAGGGCAAGAAAAGAGAAAGATAAATCTTATGCTTAAGTGCTCACCATCACATTCTAAGTGCTGCCTCAATACAGGCCTTTAGCCACTCGATCTATTCCTCAAAGCTGTAAAGAAATAACCAAATTCCTTTCACAAGATCACCAATATTTTTCTTCTGTTTAAACATCATTTGAAAAGACAGACAGGGTGACTCTTCTTATCTTCCTCTCTTTTGTGCTTCATCTGACAGTTATAGTCTCCTTAACCATGTCTGCAAGCAAAACACATCACTTCACATTTCCGGAGGATCTCATGTCATTGTAATGATGCATGGCATCCTGTTAAATCCTTCATATTAAATACGTAATTGAAGACAATTTGAGTTGTATTCCTGGGGTGACTATGAGGATCAAAGTACTGAAGTTTACTGAAAGCAATGAATCAAAATGACTACAAGCTGGCTGAGCAGAAGAAGAGATGTGAATAAAAGCAGTGTGCCAGTTTTTCTACTTTGTATTCTCTGTAGCCATTTACAGTGTTTCAAAATGGGACACAGTCATTTCTATTCAGATATAATAGCATTTGGACTGGCCTACTGAACTCAGTCAGTTCAAAAGCAGATACTAAAAATTACTTGCTGTTTGCCCAATTAGAGACATTGTTATCTAGTTGCATACAGCCAACATCAGCTAGCTGTAGATCTATTTGGTGTACATGTCTTGCAGTTCTTATAGAATGACCACCTTTGACTCATTATATGCCTGCTTTAGGATGGAATGTGTTGGTTTTTTAGATATACTTCCTTCTTCTTTCCTATGATCATTAAAAGATTTAAGAGTTTCTTGCACCAGCAAAATCATCAATATTTGACCAGATATATTGTCACATTGATAGAATTAGTAAATACGCATTTTAAAAACAAGTGGTTAATCAAATGTTAGCACTAGGTTTAAGATTTTTCTCATGTAAATTTCTCATGTAAATTAGTCAGTGAGTACTTTAAAAAAAAAGCATTTTTATATAATGTGGATTGACTCATATTTTACAAGCGAGATAGGGAAGAATCCTAATATTCATCAGAAATAAAAAAGTACAGTATTTCAGCTGTATTTAAAAATTAGGAAGTTCTGAGGAAAAAAATCTCCCTTCTGGAAGAAAACTGAGCTCATCAATATTGTCTTTTTTAATTAAGTATTTGAATTAAATAGGTGCAGGAGTTTATATTTGACTCTTAGACCAATAAGGACTATTACAGATCATATGAGGGCCTCAGACATCAGGTGTTTAGCAACCTGAGGAATTGTGTGTGGTTTAGCATGATTCTGTTTTCTCTCAGAAAGCAAAGCCTGGGGCTCTGCATATGCTTGTAATTATAGAAGTTTACTTCATGTTTTGTAGGAGCAGTAGATCCAAAAATGGTGGGGAGAATTCTTTTCCTTGCTTATTTGTTTGTAAATGACACCTGAATCAGAATCATTACAAAAGACCTCTAAGATCAAGGAGTCCAACTGGTAACCTAACACTGCCAAGTCCACCACTAAACCATGTCCCTAACTGACATGTCTACATGTAACATATACAGTAGCATTTCATTAACCTAATGAGGCACAGTTTTATAGGTCTACTGATTAATATCTTCAAGGATCTAAACCTCAAAATTCTGTAGTTTAAAAAAAAAAATCTCATGATCTGTCCTTTTTCTACAGCTCAATCACCTTGGACAGTGCCTCTTGGTGTGTAAAGCAGTCAGCACTGTCGCTGAAGGTAAAAATTACTGATTTTATCACCTTCCTAGCAGTCATGACTCAGTATCAGGGTATCTTACTGCTTCCTCCTCATCCATGAACAGCAAAGAGGAACATTCTTCTACTGTCTGCATTTCAAACTCAGCCAGTCACAGCAGCTTAACAAGTTGGTATTTCTCTCTGACAACTGTCTTTTCAGCTTTAACATTTAGATTCTGAATAAAGATTCAGACTTGTTCTCCGTTTTCAAAACTGCTCAAAAGCTGTAATATCTAGGTCCAAGATAATAATTTGGTATAATAAGTGAGTACTGGGCCAACATTAGAAAATTTTCTGCTATGTCGTGAATCCTTCCTGAAATTAATGTGAAGGCTATACTGTTATACTCTGAACTGCTACAATCCCTTAGAGCAAGAGGAACATGGTATAGCTTGTAGAGATCATTACCTTGTGCCGCAGAGTTGTATTCGCAGAGATTATTCTTAGATTGACAGAAGACAGACCTGTATTGAAGCTGCTCTGTGGCACCCCAGGTGTTCACTGCTACAGCAAGTGGTCTCTCCCACTCCATATCTGTCTTCCCAGGTGGCTGTCACCAGTCCTGGAGATCATCTTTAACATGAGAGGGAGGTGAAATCTGGGGTCTGGCTGTGTAGGCAGCTTGACATATGTGAGCTATGAAATACTGTTCCTTACTCCAGGAAGTGCAAGTTAGGAAACCATAAGTATAAATATATTAGTTATGTATGTGTTCCTAGCATTCGTGGAAAATATAGTAAGCGTAGAATCATCGAATGCATTGGGTTGGAAGGGACCTTTAAACAACATCTAGTCCAACCCCCGTGCAGTAAGCAGGGATATTTTTAACTAGATCAGGTTCCTCAGAGCCCCATAAAGCCTGATCTTGAATGTCTCCAGGGATGGAACCTCTACCACTTCTCTGTTCCAGTGTTTCATCAACCTCATTGTAAAAAATTTCTTCCATATATCTAGTCTAAATCTACCCTCTTTTAGTTTAAAACCATTGCCTCTTGTCCTGTCAAAATAGGTCTTGTTAAAAATATTGCCCCCATCTTTCTTATAGGTTCCCTTTAAAAAAGCTCTAACAAAGTCTCCCTCTCAGTCTGTGTTTGTAGGAGAGTTGTTCCAGCCCTCCGATCATTTTTCTGGCTTTCTTCTGGACCTGCTCAAACAGGTCCATGTCCTTGTGTTGAGGGCTCCACAGCTGGATGCAGTACTCTGGGTGAGATCTCACTAGAGCAAAGTAAAGGAGCAAAATCACCTTGCGCTTGGCTTTGCTGAACCTCATGAGGTTCACACAGGCCCACTTCTAACCAGGAGTACCTCTGCTTCTCAATTTTATTATCAAATAAGATAAGAGTTTGTGGTGACACCCACAATTTTTTATTTATTCCTCTACTTCTATTGCTGCTGTTGTCTTGTGGTAAAAGGCAGCAAAGTTAATAAAAGACAAATGACTTTCCCATTTTTTTTTCTCTTTCACTGTATTCAGCCCTTGCAGATGTGCCCTGGTTGTATTTTACTCCTAAAAATAAAGAGCTTGTACCACAATATAGTCTTAATTTCTATATACATGTGAGAATAGGAAACAATAGGGAATTGAGTCACTTCGTTAAGCAAAACGTGTTTGACTAAGCCACACATCAAGGACAAAGCTATAGCACTGTTACCCCAGATACAGAGTTCCTTAGGGAAAGTGTTACAGGTAAGAAATAAATGTTCCTTCCTAATCTTCTTTTGTTCTGGGACATAGCACTTAGATGATGGTCCATAATTGCTGGCAAGTTACCCTGCATCCACCTCTTCCTGATCTACATATCCATGCCCACTGTCTTGGGTTACAATATGTAACCAAAAATGTGTAATTCTATTTTCATCTGTTGAAACTGCCTGGAAGATTTTTTCTTTCATTTCTTGTTAACTCCAGGGGCAGGTGCTTTTGTTAGTGGGTAATCATGGGTTAACGATGGGTAGCTTGGTGGTAGCCCCCCCCGGCCCGCCGGAACTGGGGGGGGGGGGGAGGGTAGCCTCGGGGCCGCGTGAGCGGGACTTGGAGGAAGAAGAACGTGGTGGAGCCGCGCTGTCGGACCTTGGAGCTGCCGCTTTTTCTTCGCCTTGGCCGGAGGACTGAACTTTCGCTCCATCGCCACCGGACTTATCTACCGAGTCATCTGGAGCAGCATCTGCCACTCCAGCAGGACTGTAATCTGGATCTATTTGGACTTTTTTTTTTTTGTTTTCCCAAGTCAGGTATTCTGACTCTGTTGGGTTCGGGGATTATTTGTTTCTTGTTGTGTTTTTTTCCCTGTATCATTACCCCTTGTAATTTGCAATCTTTCAGTAAAGAACTGGTATTCCTATTCCCCTATCTTTGTCTGAAAGCCCCATAATTTCAAAGGTACAGCAGTTCGGAGGAGTGTGTGTGGGGGGGAGGGATTTAGAGTTCCCAGTTTCAAGGGAGGCTTTCCCCTGTCTTCTAAACCAAGACACCCACCTAAGTACAACTTTATATCCTTGTGTGAGTAAGCATTGAGGATTGAGAAATCACATGGTGGTTATATGTAAATAGAATAGAAATGCAGTTTCAATGAATAGAGTACATTGACTTTTGTGCTCCTGGAACACAGGGTACACATTATACTGCTTCAGATTAAAATTAAATAGAATTTGATTTTCTAAGAGAGATGAAGTGAACATCAGAGCAAGTTAAACAGTACACGCTGTGAGTCTCTACAGAGGAAAAATAGTGTCAAAAACCTTAGCCAGAGGTTAATTGATAATCGCTTGAATTATTCATTTGTTATTAATGATTACTAATGAGAAACATTAGAATAATCAATGTTCCAGCCCAGTGCTTTGCCAGATGTCATGTTAATTGCAACTGAAGATAGAAGTAGCTTAGCAAAATACGGAAACGATTAGCATGATTGACTCAAAGCCACCTCATGTGTCTCTGGAGCATTGTTCTAGCAGTACTACAGCACAGTATAAAATTCTCTGGGTTTGCAGAGTGGGAAAAGAGAATTCCTAATAGCCTTTGATATAAACCTGTTTTGTCTCATAAAAGGTAAAAATTACACTAAATCTGACATAAGCAAATATATTTGCTTGGACAGATTACAATCACAGGCTAATAAGCAAGGAACTACCAAATAACCTACAGTGAATAAATGCTAACACCAGCGGTGTTGATGACTAATTGGAATTATCCCAGTGAAAAAAAATTTGAGGTTTAATAGCCCAAATAAAATCTCTCTTTTAAATTATACTTTATGACCTGAAACAACAATAAACCAGTAAACTGCCATGATGTTATTCACAGTATGCAAAGTAGGTTCTTAAACTACAGGTATTGTAAAATGCTGAGAAGTTAAATGAAATTTCATCTGTGATTGGAACAGCAGCTTCCACCTGGTTTAGACCAGTGAAGCTTCAGGACTGTATGCAACCAGAGAAATGTGAGGAGAATACGCAGAATGTGAGGAGGATATGTACATCCAATATAACAACTCCCCATCACATAGCACAGACCGTATCTCTATCTCTCCACACTCAGTTTGATCCTCAGCTGCAAAGAGAAAGCTGGGACATCTGTCTCCACATCAGGGACTCCAGGTCCGACTCTTGTCGGAAATTTATGAGAGGACTAGCATGGTTACTTGTTAATACCATTAGAGTTCTGGATAGTAGAAGTGTTGAATTAGAAAAAGAGGTTGAGGTTTTGCAAGATGCAAAGGTGATTTCATGAGAAGTTATGACTATTCAAGCAGAGTGGTGTTCTGAACTGCAAGGGAAAATAAAGTGTTTGGTAGTGGATGTTGTTAACAAGCAAAGGAAAAATTATGGGAAGGATAGGGTTTCCACTTCCCAAGTGATCATAACAAAATGATCATAGGACCCTGAGGATGGAAATACTCCAAGTGAATCTTCAGACTCTGAAGTTTGAGTCTGGCTTTGATCTAGACATAAAAGTCAAGGAGATAGTGGAAGCACAATCCCTCACATAAACGAGGGAGCAGCAGCAACAAGCAGACAGGACAGTGCAGGTTACTCGTACTTGCACTCTGAAATAGCCAAGAGAATTTTTAGCTATCTGTTAGCAAAGGAGTGAGGAAGAAATACTAGCATGAATTTTGTGAGCTTGGGATCATGGATCCATATCTATATGCTTATTAATAAGTGAAAGAGATTTATTGTGTCCTATAGCATTTGATGCCCGGGTACAATGGGGATATGCTCAGCTGCAAAACGCCAGAAATTCCAATGGGCAGGATATTATTGCATCGACGCTGCAACAGTGGTTATGCACAGCAGTTTTAATAGCATATGCACAACTGACTGATTTAATATCAACCCTAAGAAACTGGTGTACAATGGAGGAAGGTATTACTGTGTTACAGCAGATGAAGATGACTCATGTATTGGGCACAGGATCTAATCCAGACAACACAACAATAACAGAAAGTATCGAAATGCACTCTATGAGAGGGGTGCATGCTTCACTAAAATCTTTGAATATGCCAACAGTGACAAGTGCTTCAGGTGGTGTAGTCACCATAGCAAGTTCCCTGAGGGAAGTAAGGGCTGCATTGTCAGATCATTTGTTTGAGTGGTGAGTAAAGGAAAACCAGCAAAATCAAAAGGGGCTACAGGATGGTTGACAGGAAAACAAATGTGAAATAACCTTGTACAAACTGGTGTTCCACAAATAGAAATAGATGGGATTACAACGTCAGAAGTGTTTCACTGATGGCAAAAACCAACAATCACCCAAAAAAGCCAATGCTTCCTAGCCTCATCACTTGCCCAAAGACCCCCCCCACCCTCTCCTGCCACCTCAAAGCAGGGCACTGTCTGGTGAGTGCTGAGACGGCAAAAACTGAGGTCTGGCAGGTCCCCCAAAACAGCTGCTGCTGTGGCCTCTTATCACAAGGAGGACTGAAGTCTTTCTGTTGTTTCAAATTTACAGTGGCAACCTGGAGGAACTTCACGTGTTATCCCTGGTGGATACTGTGGAGCTGAGGATGCTGTGTTACAAAGTAATATTAATAATAATGAAGTTAAATCACATATCTGTGGCTTGGGGGGAAATCCAGCATCTGCCCTTCAAATTAAAGTTACCTTAACAAAAGGAAACGCCATGCCATTTACTGTGACAGTGCTGATTGTCCCAATTACAGAATATATTTTGAGTGTTGATGTGCTGGCAGGACAGATACTTGAAACCTTAGATGGTCACTTCTGCTCTGTAACTTCACAAGCAGGATTTACTAATCAACCTGTAACTGTTTTGTGTGGATTTCCATGGTGGGATCATGGGATCCTGTCATGCTGCCTGTGCCTACTAAGGTCATAACTGTAAAACAGTATCATATTCCAGGGGCAGAAGGAAACTACTCAAACCATTCAAGTACTTCAAGTGGCAATAATGTGGCAGTATGTACAAAACTATCCCTTTAAAGTAAGACACATCTTGCTCATCAAAAAGATGAGTCATTTGAACCCCCTGAGAATGCCGCATGGTTCTACACTTCAACATTTCTGCTTATTTTACACTTTCTATTAATATCAGATTCTTGAGGTTTTGTATTCCAGGTTTCTCCCATGCACACCTGTGCTTTATGCAGAGGAGACAGAGTTGCCGTACTGTTATTGGTATTGAACCCAACATGAAGCTGAATTTCAACCTGAAAAACCACAAGACACACCTCTGCAATCTATATGGGTGGTTACCCCACATAAGGTTATTAAACCTGGAGTAATGTTAGCTGAAGGGGAGGAAGCAACAAGCTATGTATTGCTTGAAGGAGATGACACTCCTGTTTTCCTACCCTACGACAGGTTGGCTCGTAGTGCTTTGTAGTCTTGCATTATGAGCACATGCCCTGGACACATTTTTGCAGGAACAACATTTAAACACTTAGATTTAGCTAGTCTATGCAGTAACAAATCTGTCAACCCTTATTAAAAATTAATAGCTGCATATCTTTTGAAAATATATTCAGTCACAGTGTTAAACCTAGTAGCTATGTCACAGAATTATGTTATGCTGACCAACCTTCATGCTAATTTTTCTTATTGTTATTTTCTCTGAGTAGGTAAGAACTGTACATCAATGACTATTACAAACTTGATTGACTGTGGACTGTTTCCTGCTTTACACTATGAATGCTACTTTGACCTTTAAGACATGTGATGCCTTTACAAAACTGATTAATTTGTTGGCTTGGAGAATGACGTTCAACGTCTTCAGGACTTAATGCATCAAATGACAATATCTACTAATGATACCTGACTGACATCATGGCTGCATTCCCTGAGAAGGTGGACTTAATGAATCAAATGACCATATCTAATGATACCATGACCGACATCATGGCTGCATTCCCTGAAAAGGTGAACTGGACACCTCATTTAAATTATTTTCATTGAACTGTATTTATGCTCTTCTCTGTATGTACATTTCATGTGTCTTTGTAAATTACTTTCTCGTATAACCCACGCCTAAATATAACGCCTAAATCAACACCACCAATTTTGCCAGCAAATGCAGTCTCTTGAGCAAGGACAGTGGAATATAAGGGTACAAAGGAAGATTGTCAGGACTGTAGCTTGCACCTGTAGTGTCAGAAAACACACACACCACACTGGATTACTGCTTGGCCCGGCGTGCTCAACAAAGCAGCACATCCGTGCCTAGATAACAGAGGCCTGGAATAGATGCAAGGACATCTCTCACATTCCTGCCCTGAAAAGCTATCCTGTGAGTCCTGGGAACTCAGTCAGAGCAGAAAGTAAAACACAATAAAACAGTGGGATAAACACCACATGCTTTCTAACAAGAGTGATCTTATGCCTGCTCTGCCGCTTGTCGTGCTCCTCATGTGATCGCTGCCTGTGTGCCTCATCCGGGTGCTGCTGCAAAGATTTTTCAGATTCTCAGGTAGCAAAAATAAATCTACTATTTGCATTTCATCTGTGATTTGTGATTGTTCCTGTGTCCTGCCTGTTTCAGCAAATAAAAATCAGCAGTGATCCTATCTGCTTTATTTGATTTGCATATGGTGAGGGTAAGAATAAGTTTCCTCACCGAATGTTGACTTGTGCTGGAGGTGTGTAGGTTAGACCCTGGGCATACTCTCATAGGAGTGAGGTCTCCTACAATATGCCTTGCACTGAAGCTGGAAGGAATGGAGGATATCAGTCAAAGGGACGATTCTGCTAGAAACATCTATTTCAGTGATGTCCTATGTACCTGCTGATCTGAAGTAAAGTTTAGTCATTAAGATTTAAGTTGTCATACTTTAGATAGGCATATTTAGGGTTTGCTTGTGCTTTACCCCTATACCAACCACTGCTGTGTTCCTTCTTCTGGAAAAGGCTACCATGATTTTTATTCTGTTAGATCTCTCCCCAAGAGGTTTCTCAGCTTTGGAACTGTGACATAAAGCCAAAATTCTTGGGCTTTAGTGCAAACTGCCCTAAAAGTTCATGAGGCTGAGCTGATAAGGACAGTAGAGGAACAGGAGTTTGCAAGAGTTTCATTGTGAGCACAAAAATAGTTTTGTGGTTGTCTCTCTCTCTCTCTCTCTCTCTCTGCAGTTTGTTGTGTTAGATGTTTGTTCTACAACAACTAGGGATTGGTTTTTATAGTCAGGCTGGATATCTGTAGTGTGGGATGTATACATTCTGTGATTTTAAAGTAACATAATGAAATTGGTGAGTGGAGTCTTGAAATAATGGAGAAGCTGTTCTTCAAGCATTAACAGAGATCACTTCAGGCATTTCACTCTACCTCAGAGAGGAAAGAAGCACTCACTCTAAGAAATAGAATAAAGTTGGTTTATATTTTTATTTTGTCTTTTTTTCCATGATATATCTCCTGTAATCCTCTGTACTATTTCACTTTATATAAAGAGTTGATCTTTTCTCAAGGGTTTTAGGCTCGCTTATTTCATCTTGTTTTTTTTTTAAATTCTGGAAAGTTGGTGGTACAAGTCTATTCATTCTTTCCTTTGTAGCATACTGTTTTTTACATGAGAATTAGAATATCTTACAAGAACACTATCACTTTGATGGATTTAGTTTTGTCACATTATTATAAAAGTTTCACTTGTTTATGGGAACAATTTGAAATAATTTAACAGCACTCCAGTTGTTTCATGTAGATTACAGCATTAAAAATTTATGAAAAAAACTTAGCTTATATCTCTGTGACATAAGTCACATAGAAGTGAGAACACTGAAGTCCCCACATACTTGCTACTTGACTGTATGCAGCTATTTCAAAACTCAAAACTGACCTAGAGGCCTGCAAAATCAATGACATGTACAGACACGGTCTGAGCTCTGCATGTGTAGCTGGATGTACGAGACAGATCTGAGAACTATTTAGAAACTACCACAGCTCTCTGGTTCTCTGAATGGCATTAAGCAGTGTCCATGAATTGCAAAGTAGTTAACAGATCTCTTATAGTGCAAAACCTTACACTTTTCCTTAGTTATTTTATGAAAGCTACCCAAATCTTCTACCTTGCTGTTACTTTTGAGGAAAGAAGAAGAATAAGGTATTATTTAGATACCCTAAAATTATCCCATCCCTGTTAAAAAGGAATGAACATATCTCCATAGACTGAAAAACCCAACATCTTACAGCAAGAGGAAATAAATATGTATGTATATATTCACTCCTGTATATATACAGGAGTGAATTGTCTTTGTAATGAACTCTAGTTCAGCTTCCTTTGCATTTCAACAGCACTTCATTTTCTGTTGATAGCATTAAAAATCCCAGAAATGAGCAAGTAGCATCGGTTAGTCCAAAAGGGGAAAAGAGAGTAAGGAAACTCATATAAACATGGCTCTGCAAGTCAGAGCTCAAACATACCGCTAAGTGACTTTTCTAATAAGAATAGAAGGGGCCTTGAATGACTGACTAATCTGTCTTGGATATGTGGGCTATATGTTTGTCTAATCTATTTTCAAAAGACCTCCAAACGAAAGCAATTCACAACGTCACTGTTTCACTTCTAGTGCTTCTCTAAGAATCAGACATTTGTCTTTTCCTGTTAACCAACTTAAATTTCCTTTGATGCTCACAGAGTAGAATTTTATCATCCATTTTTATTGTACAAGGAGAAACAATTGATAACAGTTCTCCTCAGAAAAAAATCTAATAGTAAAGAACTTCAAAACTTCTCTTTGATGAAGTCTCCAAAATTCAGTTGTCTCTTCCAGCAATTGGTCTGGCAGAAGATATTTTTCTTTTCTAAAACTCTGACATTGCTACCATGTCTAGACAGTGATGCTGCTGGGATTTCACGTTTTTACACAAAATTATGAGTTTTCTTCAAAGCATCTTAATGTATTCACTAAACCTTCTAGCATTTTTCTTCATTTTTATCAATAACAAATTCCTCCTGCATTCTCACCCATATCATGTCTTCCTTTTCCTGTCCACAGTATCTCTTTTCTCTTACATAGCAAAGTCCCACTTATTTATTGCATGTTGTGAGCGTACCTATACATACAATTCTGCAAATGTCATTTAACCCTCTTTCCAATATATATATTCTTTTATAACCCAGGAACATTCTACAGCCTTGACAGCATGCTTTTGTTTAGATTCAGGCTATGTTGCCACTGTCTCTGGGAGTACAAGCCATGGAGCAAATGAAGTGTGTCCTATTTTCTGAGCCAGCTATATGTATCCCATCACTGGGCAGAGAAGGTCAGAAGCTTAATGATGAAAAACTAAATTACCATAAATGTAGCCTGAGCTCAAGCTCCTTACAGACCCACTTCTCCTTCTGCCACCCTGAATCAGGACTTTATTACGAAAGACACCTCTCAGCCTACACATATTTGTGTGTATTTTAAATATGGCAAGAAAGAGCCTGTTGAATTTGTTTCTCTGTTGTCTTCATGAGTGAGGGTGTGGCACTGCTTCCACACGTTTACAGTCACCTTTAAAAAAATCAGGACAACCAAAATACATTACAAAAAATATTCCCATCTTAACAGAATGAAACATAGCAACTATATATGTTGTACTTCTGGATCACTGGAAGTCATTAGTATTAACTTCAGGGCCTTTTAATATATACTGATAATGTAAAAACACAGTAACGTAATTAAGAGTAACATTATCTTAATTTTAAGATCATTTTTACTGCTAATGTAGTGTTGTATTGGGTTGGCTCAGCCGGATTT
>NW_009707704.1:0-6499 GCF_000703405.1 Apaloderma vittatum | reverse complement strand
CCCTGAGTGGGACGTGACAGGTATTTATCAAGAATATGTAATAAGGTTTTGACCAACTCCTTTCTAAAAGGGGATTAAAAAGTGGTTAAAATTAATTATGACAATTAGGTATGACTTTTTTTGTAAAAAAAAAAAAATAGTTCTTCAATTGTGGAAGTAGAAAAATTAGAATCAACAAGATTTTGAGAAGACTTGTCATGTTTATCCACTAAAGGGAGACAGTCAAGGTTTGAAGAAATCTGTGCAAAATAGTTGTGTTGATTGAAGAGAGAAGAAAATCCTCTGCTGCTCTTGTTTCTTCACATAATAGTTTGAGAAGTCTCTAGTGAAGCAAGAAGTCGGAAAACTTCTGCTTAATTTAGGCTGTAGAATTCACAAATGCAGGGAGAGATTTCTGTAGGTGGGTGCTGAGAATACATTAAGTTCAGAACACTTAGCAGATACTGCTAAAATAGATTAAAGATTTAATGTTTTGTGTTTCTTGTTGCCTGTTTTGTTTAGGAGAAAAAGACTTTTATTTATCTAGACTTTTTTGGTTTGTGGTTTTTTCCTTTTTTTTTCAGAGCACCAATAAATCTTTCTTGCTCCGGCAGTGGCCCTGATGTGTTTGGGCTAGTGTCAAGCATTTTAGAGGAGCCAAGCAAGCCAGAACCGGTTACAGATTGGTAAGTTTGTTCTGGAAATTCTTATCTGTTTTGTATTGGTTTTTTTACGTTCTTTGTCACACAGACATGACACGTTTTTTTTTTTTCAAGGAGTGACGAAGGTCTTATAAATCCACTTGAAACATAGAAGTGTTTTTCTTTAGTTGCCAGCAAAATTAAAAAGAAAAGCAGTAAACTGCTATAAATGCAAATTTTCTAAAATCTTCCCTCAGCCTACAGTGTTTGGGGAGAGAAAATCTCATTTTAAGCAGTACGGAGTTGTCAGAGTCAAATCTAAAACACTTAATAAATTCAAGTAAATTTTGCAGAACTGAATTATATAGGTTATAAATGTTGAAGAACAGTGTTGCTGGTCAGAAAGCGCAATGCATTTGCTCAACTGCAGAGGGAATAGTTCCCCTGGCCCTATATTTTGGAGGAGGATTTTGTATGGGTAGCCAGGATTGTAATGAGGGAAATGTGCTGGTGGGATAAATGGGGTAGATGAACTATTGGAAAGTAAGAAATGTTTTAACTCATTACAGAGGTTTTGTTGAACTTTGTTACAGGAATTCTCTTTCGAGATTATTTCCACCTATGTGGACGCCTGATCTTGGAAGCGGTGGTGGATTCTCAGGGCTCTCACCGAAGCACTCTGAAAGTATTTCAAACCTGACGGGCACACAGAGCTACCAGCAGGAACAGTTGCAAAAGTCTCGTGATGTGGAGCTGTTACACAGAGGGTTGGAAGATCTCCACCTCCTGGAGTCTTGGCTTTCTCCATCTGGCCCTTGCACTCAGCCGGATAATATTCTGAAGAACTGTTACCCTGAAAATTCCTCTTTGCAAAACAATAATACAATTCAAGAAGGGTTTTCATTTCAAAATGGAGACTATAGTCAGCATTTGTGCTGTTTTGATCACGTGAGGCTAAATGGAGACTACGAAAAAATCTGTTCCAATTTCAGCCCTTTTTCTCCTCGGAACAGAACGAAACAAGGCTCTGACATTCAGAAAGAGTATTGGAAAACTGAAAGAGCAAGAGGCAAAGCTCTGAAAAATGATGCTCAAGAGCAAAATTATTCCCCTGATCTTTCCAATCGGCCTGTTGATAACTCGTGGGATAAAGTGTCCCAGGACAACCACTTGTTTTCTAAAAGATACGAAAGCTTCACAGCAGCTCATAAATTGCAGTCCCCTGTTCATCCTTCGCCGTATTTTTTCAGTCAACCCCCTAAAGAAAATACTTTGTCTGGAGGGACAAACAGAAAACCGCAGGAAACCCACGTGCAAAACGGTCACCGTAGCTTTACTTTGGGGGATGCTTTTAATAACAACGAGTGCAAGATCCCTCTTAGTCCTAAAGACTGCTCTCCTAAAGAATCCCAATATGATTTGTCTGTAAAAACTGTTATGCAAAATGGGAGTTATTCACCGTACCATACAGGTACGTGGTTGGATGGGAAAATGGTAAATCCTGCAGCTGCCTCGGATGTTACGTACGGAAAGCAAGTGGGAACAAGTCCGCAGTCATCTTCAGGGGTTTCCACCTTGTCTGGTGGTTCTCCCACCCATCAGTCTTCTTACTACTCACACATCTTACCTGTCCTCCCTTCGAGGAAAGATGAAAGGCTGCCGATGACGAATGGTGTTTCTAATAATTTGGGAGTTATGAATTTCATCTCAGAAAGTCGGAAGCAAATGAAACCCATCGGACAATCGCAGCATGAGTCGTTGGCTGATAAGGAAGGGCGATACCGTAAATTCCCAGTGAATTTTTCATATGACTGGTTAAGGCGGCACAATGCTCTAAGTGAAGACCCTGAAAAATACCACAGGTTTCCAAAAAAGCAGACCCAAGAAAATAGTAATAAAGATGGTAGAAGAAGCAAACGGAATTGGGTTCCTCATTTTGGGAACACAGCCCCAAACCGTCAGCAGTTCAGTGTGCTCCGTAGAAAGCACGAACACAATGGTGGCAGCGTGTCAGATTTCATCAATCCTTCTTTTCTTCCTCCTTTCCCACTCATGTCTGATTTTAAGCCAGATCCCAGCTTTACTCCATTTGCTCACCATCCGTTTTCATCGGGAAATAATTTCGGTTTTCCTCCATCGCCATTTCCCTTCTCGGAACTCGTTGATCTTTTTCATTATGATGACTTTAACCATTTGAATCCCTTCATCAACGACCTGTTTTGCGGGGAGCTCGCTGCGCCCTACTTCGCCTTTCCGACGCCGTTTAACAAGTTCAGGCCTCCAAGAAATCGCAGCGGACCTGCTAACGAGCTTCACGTCCGACTGGAGGAGTGTTACGAGCAGTGGCGAGCTTTGGAGAAAGAGAGAAAGAAGGTAAAGCACAACTGACAGTAACTTCCAGATTGTAACTTGACAAATCAAAGCTGGCGGTTGCATCGAAGAGTTTATAGCGAGTAGATACTCCAGGCTCAAAAGGAGGCGAGAATTCCCTTGTCTCGTTAGTTTTAAATACCTAGAACGTCATCTGCTTTGAATATAATGTATATAATCTGTGATAAATATTCAATATATATTGAATATAATACTTTTATTGCTTGGCATGACTGATTTGAAATCATGCGTGGCTTTGAGCTTCAGTTTCCGAGTCTCTTTCCCCTTAGGGCTGCTGACACGACATTTCTCTCCATTAACCTACAATATTTGCTACAACAAATGTGATAAAGCTGTCGCTGGCCAGAGCACTGAATTATTAACTTGGGTGTTCTTCATTGCATATGGTCGATAAAAGATGATTAACTAGTTGTTACTAATTCAGTAGGTCCATGTTAGGCCTCCAGAACCACCCGCCATATGTGATGATATCGCAGGACCCTTGTTAATGCAGGTGGTTCTTAAAACTCCTCGTGTTTTATGCACCTTAATTCTCTAAATGTCCATATTTGCAGTTTGATTAGGTGGGTCTCTTGGCTTTTTTTTGTCCCACGCTCCTCTCCAACTAAATCTTTAAGTTTTATAAACCCGGACTCTCCTTTTCCCTACGCAGTGATTTAAGACCATCTTCTTTCCCTTTCAGACCGAAGCTGACCTTGCAAGAAACTTTCCAGGGAAGCGCATATCCAGCTCAAATAACATTCCCGTGTCCCGGCTTCCCGCTAACCCATCGCGAGTCGATCGTCTGATTGTCGACCAGTTACGAGAACAAGCCAGGGTAACGCTTTCCTGAAATCACAGAATTACACAGAATCACAGAATATTCAGGGTTGGAAGGGACCTCAAAAGATCGTTGAGTCCAATCCCCCTGGCAACAGGATCACCCAGAGTAGGTCCCATAGGAATGTGTCCAGGTGCCTTTTGAATGTCTCCAGAGAAGGAGACTCCACACCCTCCCTGGGCAGCCTGTGCCAGGGCTCTGTCACCCAAACAGTAAAAAAGCTTTTCCTAATGTTTTTGTGGAACCTCCTATGTTCCAGCTTGTACCCATTGCCCCTTGTCCTGTCATTGGGCGTCGCTGAAAAGAGCCTGGTTCTGTCCTCCTGACACTCCCCCTTGACGTATTTATAAACATTTATGAGGTCACCCCTCAGCCTCCTCTTCTCCAAACTAAAGAGCCCCAGCTCCTTCAGCCTTTCCTCACCAGGGAGATGTTCCATCCCTCCATCATCCCTGTGGCTGCGCTGGACTCTCTGCAGCAGTTCCCTGTCTCTCTGGAGCTGAGGGGCCCAGAACTGGACACAAGATTCCAGATGTGGCCTCACCAGGGCAGAGCAGAGGGGCAGGAGGACCTCTCTCGACTTACTAGCTACTCCCTCCCAGGATGCCATTGGCCTTCTTGGCCACGAGGGCACACTGCTGGCTCATGGCCATCCTGCTGCCCACCAGGACCCCCAAGTCTCTTTCCCCTGCGCTGCTCTCCAGCGTAGGGCGATACCATCCAGTGAGCTGCAGTTCCTGCACCCCTTTGTGCATTTAGGTTTGTTTGCTTAACGGAGACTTCTAAATACTTACCGGTTTTAACATTTGTATCTGGCAGGTGCTGACATTAATAGGAAAAATGGAAAAGCTTCGTGGTACCCCTGTGCACGGCAACATCTCGGCGACGCTGGAACGCCACAGGGAAGCCATTCACGTAACGCAGGCGAGGCGGAAGGATGAGATTGTTAATGCTGCCAACCCGCAAAGACAAGGAGCACCGCGTTATAATAACGAGAAAGGTAACTGCCTTCCCTTCCCGGAGTTCTAAAAGCTTTTTTCCCCCGAGGTTTAATCATGAAAAGACGGTGTTTGAAATGTGCAGGTTTGAAATATGCAGCAAGTATTGTAAATACAAGGGGAAAAGGTTCATAAATCTAAAGCTACTGCTTTTAGAAAGACTTTAAGACAACTTTTTCCTGTTTTGTTTTTTTTTTTGTTACTGCTTTTAAAAGCGTGAAACGCTTTCTTTGTGACTAGAAGAGGACAATAGAAACTGTTCAGTGATATTATGTAACCATAAATAGTTGCCTTAAAAGTTAAAATGTACTTGTTTTTAAACAAGTTGAATTTCTTCTTTTAGCTAGTCTTCCATTTCTCTCCAACTTAAAAAAAATAAAATTTGCTTTGGTGCTATGTTGATCAGTTGTGTCTGTCTACATTACCTAAATCACAAAAATGCCAGAAATTACATTTCCCAACTTCTGTTGAAGTAAAGCCAGAGTAATTTGTAGCAGCAGTATGTCCTTCTGCAGAAGTAATGCAAAACTGGAACAGATTGCCTTCCCTTCTAATAGCACAGTGCAATCGATAATTTGCTTTTCAGTATAATGCTTGTACAGCTGATACATATGGGAATTCAGGATATTCAGGTAAAGATCATATTATTTTTCTTTAGAAAATGCTTATCTTGGTAAATCATTTCCAAAGAGGCGTGAGCTTCCTTGTCCTCTTGGATCTTTACTTGTCCTGTGTTGTCTTATTTTGTGCAGTGCAGCTGACAGCGTGGTTCCTTTGGCTTCCACCCCTGTCTTTGGGGTAGTTCTTCCTTGTAGGAAGGGAAAGATGAACTGTAAAGAGAGTCAAAATGTTTCAGTCTCACAAGTTAGGTGTCAAGTGTGATGACATTCTTGAAAGTAATAGCACTATCTACAAACCACCTGCTAAAATTATTCCTAAAATTGTGTAGTGTGATGCCAACACCAAGTAGAAGCCAGAAAGCAAGTGGTCATCATCGTAAACAAAAAAACAACTAAAAAAATCCAAACAAATCCACAAACTATGTTTTTGATAGTGCTTTATAGAAAAGATATATGGAAGTATTATTTAAACCACCCTGTATGGTGTTTGTAGGTAGAAAAAGTGCAGGTAGTCTTGTAGGGTTAATGGTTAATTTATGCCACTTTGTGCCACTGTTTCTCAAGAAGAGCTGGGCTGCTGCTGGGTATCTAAGCACAGTCTAAATCCCATCTATAAAAGCTTTAGTCTGTTTTTTTTTTTTCTGTGAAATATATGTTCCTTTTTTGTTCTACGGGTGGTGGTCTCACTGTGAGGAAGACAAAGGAGGGAAAAAAAAAGCTTGTATCGAGCTCATCTGGCTGGAGTTGAGTAGGTAGTTCTGCTAATTGTAATTAACATCTTGACTTCAGTAACGCATTCGACACAGTCTCCCTCAGCATCCTCACAGCTAAACTGAGGAAGTGTGGGCTGGACGATCGGGGAGTGAGGTGGATCGTGAACTGGCTGAAGGAAAGAAGCCAGAGAGTTGTGGTCAATGGGGCAGAGTCCAGTTGGAGGCCGGTATCTAGTGGAGTGCCTCAAGGGTCAGTACTGGAGCCAATATTATTCAATATATTCATCAGTGATTTAGATGAGGGAGTTGAGTGTACTACCAGCAAGTTTGCTGATGA
>NW_009707703.1:45217-49485 GCF_000703405.1 Apaloderma vittatum | reverse complement strand
TGCACCCCGTCCATGTTCCCGGCCAGAGGGACAGACCTCCCCGGCAGGGCGGTGCGGTCCTTTCCGCGAGTGGGCAGGAGATGAAAGCCCTGCTTCGGGGCAGCCACTGGGCGATTTGTTGCTGTTGCTGGGAGGGGGTTTTTGTAATCTCTTGGAGAATTCAGCTCCTGTTACTGCTCACCGTTTCCCCCTTTGGCACTCCTCATACAGATGTGCCTTTCAGGTCACACGGCAAAGCACTTTTTGTGGCAAAGATTGCACTTGCTATTGATGGGAAGACTTGGTTGGGCCAAGTCCTTTAAAAATTATACAAGATACTCTGCGGAAAGGAAAACATAACAAACCTGCTCACAGGTGTAAGCCCCCTCATTCTCCACTCACGTAACCACATTGGTAATTTACTTGCCTGGTGAGATAACCAGTCTATTGACGCAATATGAAGTGGCTCAGGTAGACTTTGATCTAGAATAATGACTTATGAAATATAAACTATTGTTACATTTTAATGATGTAGCATTTGTATCAACACATCACACATTATCAGCGTTTCTCAGCAAGCTGTTGTGCTCTTAGTTGGGGTGTCTTTAAGTGATATGCTGCTGGTCAGTTCAAGTAATCCTCCTTTTCAAGAATGCTAGAGAGTGAAAGAGATGGCAATTGCTGTATTTCATCCTAGGAAATAATAACTGTTATGGACATAATATTATAGACGTTGCCCTAGATGTGAGATATCAGAAAGGTTATTTTTGCCCTACTATATTGCCACTTGCATTTGGTTTTAGTTCTAACTTTCAAGAATAGACAGGAATTCCAGCTTCATCTACAAGGTTTGCAACATGTTTTATGCCTGTGAGGAAAAGAGAACTGCTCTGTGATAATTTATGAGTACCCTGTTTTGACTTCGTCCCATGAACAGAATGTTTCAATTCAAAAGGAAAATGAAAGGAAAAAGTATGGCTCAAGATAAGCCACTTTTCTACAAACAATAGTTTAGAGACAGTGCCAGGCTTCTTTGCACTGGAGGGGAAAAGAATTAGGGAGGTGAAAAAAGGAGCAGAGTCACAAAAGGCTGGGAACTGTCTGAGAGAATTAATCTGAGACACTCGAGTGCCTGACAGAGTCCAGTTTCTTATGGTTACCTTGTAAATTTTACATTGCAAATACATGAATAAATATATATTTTTTGTTATTTTACATTTTTCCCCCCCAACTAAATGCTTTGTTTCAAACTACTAAATGCTTTATTTTAAGATGTCTTGTTATATCGCTGTGCATCACCAACCACAAGCTCCTAAAAGTGAAGAGGACTGAAATTCAGCCTGACTTCTGAGGAGGTGTCCTCCAATAAATAAATACTCAGAATAATTAAAGGCCCATGATGTGGCATGGTGAACTCAGATCAGAAAGCGGACTGGAATGGGATTTACCTCTCTAAACATGTATCCTTGTATTCTGTGCATCTTCCTCTCATTGAAACATAAAGTTCATTATCGCTTGTGTTCAGTGGCAGGACCAGTTCAACTAGGCATCTTAATAAAGTGATTTATTTACATTGATGCTAAAGCAAAATTGCTGTGGAACTGAAAACATGCAGCAGAAGAACACTTTAAGCTGAGACGAATGCTCGGTCACGCTAAGATGCCTTTACGTTTATGCTGGCAGTATAAAGCTTTAAGTAACAAAGAAATGCAGGCTCCTTAACCCTCGCTGGGCACGTGCCTGGCTGGGTGCAGATGGCAGATTTCTGTGGTATGAGGCCAGCTGTAGCATTTTGGCTGCGTTCCTCTGTCCTGTGTGATGCCATTCGGAGAACCCTGTAAGAGTGGTGTAAACAGGCACGGTGTGAATGAGAATAAGACCCCAATATGAAAGCTAAGTACATACCACAGAAATCTCCGTTGGGCAAGGCAAATACGCAGTAAGAATTACTGATATCATATTTCTTATTTATTTATATCAAACCATTTTTTCCTTTACCTAAAACTCACTAATGGTTCTCATACGAACATACAATCACAGACCATGATGCTCACCGTAATTCTCCTCTCCCTTTCTTTTTTTTTTCTTGCTTGTAATGTCCAATTGTTTTCTCATATTGTAAATTACTCAGACACTCCCTGGTGGTGGAAAGGTTTCTTAGATGTTTGTGTAGCTCTTAACATAATAGGACGTCTGGGTGTTGGTTGAGAAATACAAATAATCAGATATAACACTTCTACAACAAATTTATTTTGGCAATACTGATATCCTTTGTCTGATTCATGCAGACATTTGATAATTGAGCTGTATTTGCACAAATAATTATGAAAAGTAGATGCTAAGCCTGACTACTTAGATTAGCTATCGCACATCTTACAAAGCATAAGGCATGGTTTTTGGCAGTGGAAGGCTGCCTAAATTCTTTTATGGGGCTGAGGCACGAGAGAGTTTACAATTACTTAGAGGAGATGTGAGGAGGCTCAATCTAAATGTAAATTTGTCCCTGAGCCAGCCCAGCTTACAGTAGCCTAAGCCTAAGCTGTTATTTTCTCCTATTTCAGATCCCTGTTTGAGATCGGCTTCAGTGACACCACAAGAGCAGCCAACTTATAATGGCCAGGGTCAGAGTTATAAGGGAGCACTGATGTTTACGGAGCTAAACCAAAACAGTAAATGAAGACACAAATGCATGCATACAGGCTATACGTATGGATAAACCAGTGTATATCTGGTGGAGTCTGTCATTATTCCTCCTTCATATGTTGCAGATCACGAGTTGTAATTTTTTTGTGGACACATTGTGCTCTGTGATTACACCATCCCGGAGGAATCCTAATCAGGGCCAGCAGGTGTTACAGTAACACATTAACAACAGTATCCTGGTTTGAGATAAACAGAACCAGTTCTGTTCAGTGATTTTTTTACTTCTCAGCTCAGTCTCTTCTTAAAGGCTGCACTTGCTGAAGTTAGCAGCATGTTTTTGCAGACAGTGTCTGCTACTAGCAGTGATAACACCCGATGTTTACTGTTCCTGACTTGGATCAGTATGCAGAAAGGCTCTTGCTGATACTTATTCCTATAGTGACCAAGGCCACTGCTGGCTCTAGGGGTGCAAGGAAGTAAAAGGTTGCACCTCCGGGGAGTTACAGACAGGACAAGTGACCAACAAGAGTATTTCATTCCATACACGTCATATTCAGTATAAAACTGAGAGATCATGAGGGTTTGGCTCTTTTTTTTCTCTTCTGCAATGGCCGGCATCCAGGGAGGACTGCCTTTGATCCTGATCTGGAGTTCCCAAGTCCAGTTCCTGCATCCAGCTCCCCTCTGCCACTGAGCCTGGGGCTTGCCCAGGGCCGCCTGTTCTGTAGCATCAATGGTCAATGCTATCCTAGGGCAGGGGGGAGTAGGGTTTGATATCAGTTTTGTATATATGTATACAGTTCACTATTTTTATTATTTCCTTATTCATTAAAGCTGTTTTAATTTTATTTTTCCAGCCCTTTTGGGGAGGGGAACAGGGGGTTAGAGAGCATCTATCTGCATTTAGTAGACGGCCTAGCCCTAACCTGCGAAAAACAATGAGGCAGAGATTCAATGCAAAAATGTGTGACATTTTCACCTTCACAAATCCTATTTTTCTTGCAGTCTCTTCCTCAGCTGCTATCTCTCCTTGGGGGATTCAAAGCTCCAAAGACCATTTTTAAAGCTTTATTCCTTGTCCCAGCAGTTACAACTAGATTGTCACTGCTTCTTCCTTATTTGTACAAAACCCAACTACTAAATGTCTCAGTTATTTACCGGAGCTTCCGTCCTACAGTAACTATACTACTGATTGCCATAATTCAATCAGGGAATGGAAAAAATTGCATGACTAGCTTCTATAAAGGTTTTTAGCAGCAGAAGAAGAACTTAAAGCACATTCATCCAAAACTATGATCCGCCAAGCCCAATCACCCAACCCCACATACTTCTAGCTCTGCTGGTCATGTTAATTTTAGCCATAAAGCTCTGTGAACGACCAGAGCTTTTTACTTGTATGTGTCCATGTCTGCTCACTCGGAGCCAGCGACTGAGCCCCTGGGCTCCACTTGCAGTCACCACTAACGGTTTCTGGTAGGGACTGTGGTCCACACAAAACAAAGCGACAATCAGCTCTGATGAGAAAGCAGCAGCACCTCACTTCTTGCAGAGGTGCTGGTGGGCAGCAGGTGGAAGCCTTCCCCAGCCTGCAGACATTAAAGACAAAACTCCCAAATACCAAGAGGCTGATGGGGCTTGTTGACTGC
>NW_009707703.1:42515-45186 GCF_000703405.1 Apaloderma vittatum | reverse complement strand
GTGCTGAGCTTTTGTGTGTGAAACCTCCTGGGATCATGGCTGGGAAGCAAACATGGCTGTTCCACCCTTGCTGGGGAGAGCGCTTGGTCCTCCCTGTGCAAGCAGCGGGTGATTCCCATGAGTGAAACCCTCTCACCCTTCCCAAGTGCAGCGCTATCTCTCTCCTGATTCCTCCACCTCTGGGTTAGTTGCCCGTGCCTGGGCCAAAATCTGCAACCCTGTTACAGGCAGGCATTCCCAAGTGTGAATGGTTCCTCTTTCGATGTCCAAAGAAATGCCAAACAGCCAGAATGCAAAGTCCTACATGTTCAGCGTTGCAAGGCAGAGTTTTTCCAATCTGGTGTCTGCTTGAGAGTCAAGAAAGTTCATGCTGAGGCCTGACTCGGCCCGTTACCCATCCACCTCTGCATAATACAGACAACTGTATTGTCCAATGGGAAAAAAACCCTCCAAAATTAATATATCATGTTATCAGACTAGGGAGCATCTGTGAACCTCAAAGACCAAGAAGCACATGCCATGCTATTAGAGTTATTGCCTACTTCAGAACTAACCAAAGCAAACATGCAGTTTCCAGTATTAATGAATTTGTACTTTTCCTTCTCACAGACTACCTGCGACCTCAATAAACACCCACATGCAACTTTTAAAATTTATCATCCACCCTCCATTGTAGGAACAAGTACCTAGGATCTGGCACTGTCTGTAGCACAGCACTTTGTACCACTCATTTCTCAGCTCCCTAACTTTCAAGAGGTCACTTATTGCATTTCAGCAAGTCTTTCTTTCAAAGTAGAATTGATACAGTTTCTTCTGTTTCTAGTTAACCCCTTACATGCTGCAGGTACAGCTCAACTCACTTGAGCACTACTGCTTGTTTTAGTTTGTTGGTTTTCTGATTTTTTGGGGGGGGAGGTAGAAGGAGTGAAAAGTGGTAATTGTACTATATCAAGAGTTTAAAAGCCATAAAACATTTGATTGTCTTGAACCCCTGGTTGTTTGGTGACATGCAAAGGAGAGACCAAATAAATCAAGAACCATTGAGAGCCAAGGGCTGGCTCTAATCAGAGGCATCAAAAGAGCAACAGCACATTTTGAGTCTTCCTTCACAGACAGTGGAGAGCTGGCACAGAAAGGTGACATTAATTTATTGGGCATTCAACAAGGAAAAAGAAAGATGGGTCGTATACTTGTTACTTACTGAAGACAGATGCTTTTCCCAGTTACCCTTTGTTGAAACTGATACACATTACTGGGTGTACTGTTTGTTAAGGTATAGTTTCATATTGCCCCAACACAAGGGTTATTTCACAGACTTACGAAAAATACTTTAAAAGCCAAGGAAGAAGACTAATAAGATGGCTGTTGGTTGGCAGTATTATCAGTTTGGACATTCTGCAAGGAAAGTGTCACCTTACACTGAGCAAAACATCAGTCTCAGAATATTCCAAGTAAGTTATCCATTTCTAATGGTACAGTTGGCTGAAGAAAGCTGCAGGAAATATCATATTCTGCACACACATCTCTCTGATAATTAACCAATATCGCAATATAGAAAACATTCAATAGGATTAACTTCCCAGATATATCTGTGCCAAATTTAGCAATTAAAGTCAGTATTTTTCCATGGTGCTTCATTCCCACTGTAGTATTTCCTCCTACTCCTTGAACCTCTTCAATTATTTCTTCTCTGACCCTGATTTAGAGGGCTGTTCTCAGCAGAAACTAAATCCTCAATTTCTTTTCATTCCCACTTCAATTCCTCCTAAGATGCCATGCACAGACATGCTGCATTCTTTATTTTTGTCTCTTTTCAGTAATTTCAATTAATCTACCTCCAGTTGATCCTAAACCTATAGGACCTCTGGCTTTAGTGCCAGTTCCCTTCAAAGCTGTAGCTGGCTTTGACTGAAGTCTGGGTTTTGAGACAGCTGCTCCCTAGGTTTTTTTCTGTCCCTGAAAATCCCAAACAATTGCTTCTTACAAATACTCTGACTGTGATGGTTTAGGAGTCACTTTGTCCTCGGTGCATCTGCTGTTCTGTTAGGGCGCAGGAAAGCTGATTACTAGAGTCTGCTTCCCTGTCTGTGCTTCCAAACGGAATTTCCTTTCCAACTCTCCCATCCAAATTTGGGTCATGTCATTGCATCCCTGTGTGGCAGTCAAGCTCTCCATTGTGCAGCACCTTTGAGGCAAGCCAATAGTTACCTCCTCAGCTTAGACTCAGCTGAGAAGGCTCCACAACCAGTTGAGAAATCCATGATTTTTAAGGAACATGCAAACTCTTGCCCATCAGTCTTTAAGCACCAAAAAATAAAGTACCAGAAGAAGCAGAAGCCTAGGAATGTGTTGTCCTGACATAAAAAGAAATGTAGAAGCAAGTAAGATTGATTTCCATGTATCAGAGGGATGTCTGGAAGATGGACCACTGATTGCAGGGGAAAGTGAAGGCACAATATACATACAATCACAGCACAACATAAGTCACCAAAAACAGTATTAGTGATATGTTCAGGGTTCCATGCTCTTCCGGTAAAAAAGTAAATGACTTTAATTTGTGAATTTAAATAAATGCTGTTAGCACCTCCTATTCAGAAGTCAAAGAATAAGCTTTACTTATTTTCTTCACTTGTCTCATAGTATACTACAGTTTGTATCTGATCAGTAGCAG
>NW_009707703.1:26946-42490 GCF_000703405.1 Apaloderma vittatum | reverse complement strand
AATAAATGGTTCAGCAATAAAGATACTAAAACAGGGAGTTAATGTTCACTAAAAAACATTTTCAGAGCAGCAGATGCCTGTAGCATATCCAAGAAGTGTCCTTAGCATTGAATTATTAGAATTAAAATAAAAAAGCTCAAAAATTAGACACCAGTTATATCTTTACAACACTTTTGGGCTCTTCCTTTTCAAGGCTTGCTTGAAGCAGTTCTTTATGTCATTTAATACTGAAAATGACTGCACTTTATAAAGAATAAAATATAATCTGATAATTAATTGTTTTGCTGCGTTTCATTTTGTAGAGTCAAACTCAGAACTATGTTGAAGTGTCCTGCCAGGGCAGGAAAAACAGGGGGAGGAAGAAGAGTTTTCTAGTTACCTTTTGAGAAAGTTTGGAGTCTGTTCTCCAGCTTCTGAATGAAGCAATACCTTTTAATTCAATTTCTTGCTGGGCAATGGAATTAAAGCTTTAATATTCTCTATCTAAAATTATGAGGTGACAGCATGGTGCTAGTACTGACCCATCTTGAGATGTTAAATGTATTTTAATGCCTTACCTGTGCATAATTAGTCCAATAGTCATACGAAGATATTCTTACCTTAAAGACAAGACAAACCAAAAACTCAGTTTCTTAGATATGTATCTTGGTCTGGAAGCGATTTCAGGTTCATGCTGGTTTCTTCCTTACACTGACACTGCAACTTCCACAATTTATTCCAACCTTCTGTAAGAAGAGGCACTTGCTGGAGGGATGCCAGGGTAGGGGTGTCCCTCCCCTTCTTTCCTGTAACCCCCTTTAGGTACTGGAAGGTCAGGTGCTATAAGGCCTCCCTGGAACTTTCTCTTCTCCACACGGAACAACCCCAACTCTCTCAGCTTGTCCTCATAGGGGAGCTGCTGCAACCCCCTCAATCATCTTTGTGGCCCTCCTCTGGACTGGCTTCAACAGGTCCACGTTCTCTTGATGCTGGGGACCCCAGAGCTGAACACAGCATTGCATGTGGGGTCTCACGAAAGCAGAGTAGAGGTGGAGAATCCCCTCCCTCGACCTGCTGGCCACGCTTCTCTTGCCGCAACCCAGAATGCGACTGGCTTTCTGGGCTGGGAGCACATGTTTCTGGCTCATAATCAAGTTTTCATCCACCAACAACCCCAGCTGTTGACTTTCGTAGAACAACTAACATTCTTCTAAGTACCAAGATTTTATGAAATGCACAGTAAAGAGCAGCTGCCATTTATTTAAATTTTTCTGAAGATTTTGATAAAATCTCTCTTTGGCAGTTGTTGACAATTCATCTTGGAATGAGCTGAGAGTTTACTGCAAGGTGTGAAGTACGTAGGGATAACTGGCAAAAATGGAAAGCTCTGAATCGCTAAATTTGTCAAGGAGTATTACAGTACAATTGGCCTTTTCAATCTGTTTATTTGCAATTTAGGGGAAGAAGTGAATGTTCTCATTCACCAGATTTGCTGATAGCAAGATTTTATTCTGGTGGCTCAAGACTGTGACAGACTCTAGGAAAACCTTAAGGAAATTAGGTAATACACAATTTTAAACCCATGCAAGTCTGGGAACTAGAGATGAGTGAATATGTCTTTCTAGAATGTATTCAGCATATTTAGCTTTTGCATATATTTGCAAAATGCTAAAGATCCATTTATGTTTTTTCAAAATTCGTTACTTGTTTCAGGTATTTACAATGTAATTGTTATGAATAATTCTCAAGACACAAATTGTTTATGGCAAGTTCTGGACATTTCATTAGGTAGGACCTCAAAACACATGCCCTGACTCCTGATTCCAGGTTGCTGGTGTCTGAAAAGAGCAGTGCAAACTGAGTTCTATGCTTTTAATCCCAGAGCATCCTTCATTTATGCATTAACTAAATGTGATAGAGAGAATTTCTGTAAGTTTAACCTTCCAACATTTAATAAAATACTTCTAGGTCTAGGACCTACTTTCCATTACAGTATATTTCAAAAACAGTCCCAGTGCAGCTTGATGACTTGTACCTCCTTCTCTTCCCATCCTTTACATGCCATTTCCAAGTGGATGAAGAAGAGCCAGGTGGCGCAGGGCAGGGAGGAGGAAGAGGCTGGCGAAGGCCCCCGGAGAACACCATGGCCGTGCACAATACCTACTGGCAGTGTCCCCCCCTAAACAAATCCACTCACACATCACAGGTCTTTGTTGCACGAGGATGTCCCTCTGCTTTCTGTGTTCACTGACACAGAAGCCATTTACTCCTCTGAGGGTGTGCAGCAGTGCGGTTTCATTTGAACCACAGTGAGTTTATGTTTGTCATTTTTAATTCACAGATGTTAATTTTGTATCATCTGCATCATAAATAGAGCCTTTCCTGCAAAAGGAACACTCAGGATCCATTGTTTTTATCTTTTTCCCCCTATTCTGCTTTGCTGTTAGTCATCTTTCCTACATGAATCAATGTTGCTTCTCTTAAAAAAATGGGCACATGTGATTTATTCAGGCAAAGTGCTGATCTCAAATTGGGGCACTTCCTTTTAGCAATAAACAGTGAACAATAGTGTAAAGCATTAGAGTATGACAGCCATCACTTGAATGGAGAAGAATACACACCTGACTCATCCTTTTTGCTGTCTGACAATAGTAACAGATTCAGCTTTGGCAGTGCCTCTGCATAACACACTAGAGGTTATATCCTCATGTCTTTTGGATTTTTGTACTGAAAATCTGTGTTGCCATACTCCAGAGATGTGCATTGATTTCTTTATAACATTTCTGTTCTCTGCTAAAGATGAAGAAAGATCTGTAATATCTATTAAATCAGCACTTGTCACTGATTATTTTTAAGTTTATCATAATTTGTAACTTTAAAGCTCTCTTTAGTTGCTTTAATTCTGTACACCATTCCTTTTCCATTCAAGAAAAGAGTTCACCATCTCAGAAGGCAAAACCATTTACTATTTTAACAGGCTCCTGAAGAGATGAAAAAGGCATGAATGGATCCTGTGGTTTAGGCGAACACCTGACATGACTGCATGAAAGAAATCAACATGTGGAACACAAAAATCAGGTTCACTTTTGGCACTGCTTCTCTTCCTTTACTACACTTTCCCTGAAGCATGTCCATGCTTTTGTTGATATCTCTCCTCTCCTCTCCTCTCCTCCCCTCCACACACCCCTTCTTTGGGCAT
This sequence comes from Apaloderma vittatum, assembly GCF_000703405.1. Lineage (NCBI taxonomy): Eukaryota > Metazoa > Chordata > Aves > Trogoniformes > Trogonidae > Apaloderma > Apaloderma vittatum. Next base: position 39,312 of record NW_009707703.1, on the reverse strand, counting down.
GTCCATGCTTTTGTTGAGTTCGCTCCTCTCCTCTCCTCTCCTCTCCTCTCCTCTCCTCTCCTCTCCTCTCCTCTCTTCTCATTAGAGATCATAATTTAAATTTTACATGGCATTAACTTGAAAATATTATTCAAACAAAATTATCAAATATAAGGTTAAGAATTGAAATCTATATTATTAACTCAAGGCTACCACATGCTACAGACCAAAGCCTTTTAAAGAATACTATACAATAAATTACAGATTTAAGCTTTTCAAAGCAGGATATGCAGGATTAAGGCTACATTTAAGTCCAAACATGATAAAAGGGAAAAAATCAAATGGGCAAAACATGACTACTTCATAGTGATGTTATGTAAGAACTTACATAGGGAAATAAATCATTCCCTGGTTCTATCTTGTAATGGTAGCAGAAGGGGAAAAGATATTTTAAAACATTAATTCTTTTTTTTGGTTTGTTTTTTTGTCCTTATCTAATCTGATACCATAAATACTAAAATACCTTAATCCGAACTGTATGGCTATTGCCATCACAGTGCAGAGCTCATTTTGTTTGTCTTGTATTTCCTGCTTCAGCACATTTTGATTTCTCTTCAGTACCAGCTCAGCTCTGATGTTTTGGGAATTTGTGACCACTGAAATACTTAGTTTTGTGACGCTTTTCAAATAACCGCAGTACTATCTATCTGTACTACATTCTATTTTCAATTTTGTGGCAGATATTCTCAGTACTGACTCAGTCTTGAAGGTACTTGTGTTTTCAGGCAAAAATGCTAAGATTACACTATCCTTTGGGACTATGTATACTGCCTACATAATATATATCTATTTTGTAGGCAGCTTAGGATAAGGACCATGTATTATATAAAGTGTGGCCTATAACCAATGCCCTTATTTAGTAATAACCCATGTTTTCACTCTTTCTGACTGTGCTGGTGGCAGACTGGGGATTTGTCCGGGAGAAGATGAGTGCTGGCACAATAACATCTACTAAAGCACACTTGTTATTCCTGCCTTTCTCAATCCAAGTTGAAGACAGCAAGCAGCCAGCAGCGTAACCTCCTTGGTAATCGATACGTGTAAGAGGCTCCTAGATCCTTTTCGTGTCGTTTGACCTTCCACCTCCCCAGGAAGAAATGCTGCCACAGAGACGGCAGCGTTGTCCACAGGAGGGTACCGTTGCTCCCCTCCCTCCCTCCTTCCCCCAGGCTCCCAGGGAAATACACTGCCTTTGAAACTCACGTGCCAGCATATTTATTATTCAAAGATTTATGGTTCCTGATTGTCGCTACAGTTCGCTCTTGCGGCTTTGTTTACTTGGCAGGGTGAGGGAGGGAGGAGGGAACTGGATTAGCCTCAAAACCCCACAACAAAAGGCAGAAAAGCTCTGCCTTAGGCATTTAATAATCTGCATTTCTAGAGAATTACTGAATATGCCAGAATTATCTCCAGAAAAACTGGTGTATTTTAAAATAGTTATTTATAGCACTCGAGAAAAGCTTCACATCAAAATACATTGAAACCAACAGGAGTTTTGTTCTGATCGGGTAACCACTGTCACATGCCATAAGAGAGGAGCAAACCAGAACGTTTTGGTTTTATCTACTTTACCTTTAGAAGCATGTTACACAAATAAAAATAAACAGAACTATAGGGATGGGAGTATGGGGAAAAAGAAGGGGAAATAATTCAGGTTTTTGGTCAAGTGATGAATTATCTTCCCATTTGTAAAGACCTTTACAGTTGAGAGAGGACTGCAGCATTTCCCCGAACATAATGTGAGGGGAGGACTGGGCATTGTTTTTGTTGATTTTTTTTTTTCTTAATCGGAGGAAGAAAACTACCTAGTCCTTGCTCATAGTATTAGACAGATATCATGCAATGGCTCAAAACGCTAATTTGCTTAATTGCATTAGTCCACTTCTCTCCTGTTACGGGAATTCAGGCTTCAATGGCAAATTCAACCTCCTAATGAGATTATGGTGACGTTCTCCACATGAGGCTGTAGGGTGGCAGTAAGATGGGCAAAGGAGCCTTGCGTTTCCTTGGTGACTGCTGAGTGGTTAACCCTGGTAAGAAGCAGTGGAGGGAAGAATCAGTCTGAGTGACAGTACTTCATCCTTTAAACTTCAGTTCGTGGCTGAGCAAAGCAGAAATAGTGCCAAACAACGACCATGGGGAAATTACCCTTGTCTTAATCTCTGTCTCTTCCAGCTGATGTCAGTAGAAGGGGACAAGACAAAGGACCTCAAGCTGTGGTAAAGATCATTAAAACAAAAGAATATAAAGCCACGGGCCCTACTGTGCCATCTATTAAATATTAATATCAGTGGAATGCATACATTTTTCTTTGTTATGCTGTTTGATACTATTCTTCTAACCATTATACCTTTAATCCATTTTGTACAGTTTTATTCCTTTTTTAAGCTCCTTTGTAATCAAGGTGCCTTTTAGTCAGCTCCACCAACTAATCAGATTGCTTTCTCTTCATTACTCACATAGAGCTTTTAAAGCCTGAAGCTAACTGGAATGTATGGTCATGATTTAAGTTCTGCAGAAGAGCTGAAACTATGCCAGAAACACAGCACATAGCTATGTTGTTATTGCTGTCATATCGAGAGCAGGTGAAATGCGTTTGAATTAGGGACTATTTAATCACAAACGTGCCTAATTACCGCACGTTTATCATTCACAGGTTTCAGCAGAAACAACTGGTAGTCTTTTTTTGCCATTTATCCAACAAATTATGTTAAGACAAATTTAGGGCAATGATAAAGAGATGATGTCTGTGAATGCAGAAAGACGAGAATTTTTGGGGAGTATATTATTTTTTCCCACGGCAAAGATATTTCTGAGTCAGAGGACATGGTGCCCACATGCAATTAAGCAGTCTATAACCCACACACATGGATCCCCTGAGCACAGTTTAGTTCACAGCAGTGCAAATCTAGGGGATTTCCATCACAGCCAGTAAAGTTAAGCTGTTGTCAAAAACAATCATAAAGGCAAAATTCTTCCCACTTTCGCAAGACCATCTACGTGGGGAAAGCCTAGAGGTGCAAGTCTGTGGGTAAACCTAAATGAAGGGCTCCAAAAGGTACATGAATACAAAAATGATAGAAAACTTACTCTGACCACTGAGCATCATCAGCAGGGGATTTGCCTCTCTGGCAAGTGGCTGCTGCCCAGGAGAGTGGCCGTGAGGAACAGTATCCTGGTGCAAGGACAAGAAGAAAAGCAGAGACCATTACTACATGCAACCAATAGCAGCAACTTCTAATTCCTTTATGTTTGAATTAATACATCTGAGAGTGTCATCAATTGCCGAAATATTTCCACTATTTCTAAACCTTAGGGAGCCAATAGAAATCACATTTTAAAGATGGAAACTCAATTGGGGTTTTTGAGAGCTAGTCATTTGCCAAAGGAGAAGTGACAAGGCCAGTTGTACATTCCTTACCTCTTCTCTCCTCTGGGAAGGTTTCTGATGTCTGCTGCCAATCCACACGGTGTTTCCTTTAGTGTGGATTTGGCTACAATGGCTCCCAGCAGATCATTTTGACGTAGCTGGTCATCAGGATTAAAATAGAAGAATCAATAGGTTTTTCAGTCTGTTTATGTTTTCATTTTCCTCAGCGCTTTTAGGAAAGCCTGTAATTCTTATAATCACATCTTGACCTCAGTTCTGAAGATCTTCTATTTTGAAGGTACCTATACTGTAATCAAAGCTGCCATTACAGCATAGCTAGGTATACCTGCAGCAGCTTTCATCTAGCGAGATTCAGATTACAGCTTTCTGCAGCCTTTGGGCTGCTCAAGCCAATGGCAGGGAGGCTGTCACACCATTGGGGCTCTTACAGCCCCACAGAGAATGTTGGACATCTGCTTTCAAGAACTGTGAGCTAGGTGGCCCTTCCTGTGACAGCTCCTGCCTACCCGGCTCTGCTGGAGACACACCTTTGCCTCCTAGAAATACCTTGTTAACCCCATCACAATCAAAATGTCTGTAGTTAGGCCCTCAAAACATGACCTTCTTCAGTCCTTCAGCCCAAATATTTATTAAGTGTATGGCCAGTTTTTCTCATTAAGCTCTTGCAGTTCATGTGGGCTGAGAGATTTGCTCCAAACGCAGCAGCTACTCTTGTTGCTGCAATGCACACATTTGGTTCCTCGTCTTTCGCTCTGGATTTCTTTCTGAAATTTTTTCCTTCTTGGCTTTCGTCAGGTTTCTTTGTTGTTCTTTGTTGGTCTAGACCCCAAGAGATGACATTGTGGTGTACTTTTCAGCAGGATCAGTAAGTTAGCAGCTTAAGACACTGAGAAGCTGGGAAGAGAGTGAGATATTCATAGCAACTTTTAATGTAATTGATACATAATCAAATACTCTGATAAATAAATTAGGGGTCTTTTCAATCTTGAATTTCCTAACAGTGAAAGAGATGATTTCTCCTGACTAGAGCTGGTGCAGGAACCTAATTTAAGCACCCAGATTTAGATGAGTATATGATGTGATGACGCCTTCCCACTCCTGTTCATTTTTCCACTGCTCACATGGGTAGGAAATTCAGATATATGTTACTATTTTTTTTTTGAGCCACATGATGTGACCCCTTATTGCTAATGAGAAGAGATTAACCTTTTGAAATATGAGGATGAAATTACACTCTCTTCAGGACTACAGCCATGAGCTAATATAATCACGAAGAGCCTAGGAAAGAGCTATGGAGACACCAGAATCTCAGATCTGAAATTTGTGTCTATAATGAGAAACCCAGAACCCTTATTAAAGTGTTTTTTAAACAGGCTCAGGATCACAATCCCAACCAATTCTGCTTTGGCCAGTAACAGAGAATAGTTAGAGAGCAAGGATGTGAACGCGGATCTCCACCCACAGTTTCAGTGGGAGAAGAAAACATCTTCCAGATGGGTTTTGCCATTGACTAATCTTGCAACATCAAGAATTCTGATTTTCATGGAAAGGCCAAGGAACTAAAATGAGCTCTTAAAATGCAGGCGCAACACTGTTTGGAACTGAATTTTGGGTGTGTAACATACTGTCATGACAGTCTTTGGCTGTAATATATTTTGAGCACAGCTGCAAGCACTCACGTAGTCATTCCCTTAGAAACATCCATCTTGACTATGGAAATATTATTATTATTATTATTATTGTTGTTGTTGTTGTTGTTGTTGTTATTGTTATTATTAAATAACTATAAGTCATTAGGAAAGAGCACCCTCATCTGATTGTATGCTAAGAGAAGAATCATGGAATATAGTCAGCATTATGTAGATTTATTTTTTAAAAAGGTGCAAAGGCAAAGAAAGGCCAAGATATAGCTTTGTTGTGTTGCATGACCATAAAAAATAAATACATGGGATGAAATGCACTCATTATTCCAATTCAGAATTTGAGGAATTCCTTAATCATGGCTCTGCTAGAGGTACATTGTCAAGAGCACTGCTCTTCTGATTGCTAGCAACATTTTAAAATTATTTGACATATGCTTAGGTGCTCGTGTATCCACAAGGGAGGAATAAGAAGGTATAATGTAATGGCACAAGTCAGTTTATCCAATGCAGAAAATACTTACCTACATTAAGCTATCTTCCTTTTGCTTCTGTTGTCTTATCCATCACATAGGATGCCAAGTCAAATATTGCAATGCTAGAAAAAGAGGTTTTGTTCCTATTATTTGCACAGCTTCACCAAGAGCAGAGTGCTTTCCTGTGACACCACAAAAGTAGTCTGACATATATATTTTAGAAACAGCTGAAGTATATACAGGTGGACTCTAGTTGAAAGATGCTTCTACTCATATGCAAACGATTTTGTTGGCAAGATCTAGGCTATGCCTTTAACATTACTAACGTCTGTTTCAGTTTCTCTCTTCCATTTCAGTCTGTCTGCTTTTCTCTTCCTTCTTTTCCACCCCTTTTAATTCTTCTGTTCCCATTCCAGCAGTGCTCTGGAGGCTCCTGTCAGTCCCGTACAAACACGTGCATTAGACTTTCATGCAGCGGCTCCTTGGATCTTGGCCCCAGGACCAGAGCCCTGCTCGCTCACCAGGGCTGCCTGGGGAGTGCTGGTGTGAGCCTGCGCAGTGCTCAGCTCCCCCCCTTCTGAATGGCAAGAAGTTGCTTTGACGGTTCATCTGGGCACACCAGGAGCTCGGCTCGGCTCAGCTCAGCTAGTGCTGACATGGTAGGCATCACCCCCACTAATTCTGACAGGCTGACAATACAGATTTAATACTAACAAGCACCATCTCCTCTACCAGTACCTCATTAATATTTGCTTGATTAGTTTCATGTCTTCTTCCTTTGCTTCCCCATGTCCACTCCCTCATCTAAATTCAATCTACTTGTGATATACTCCCAGCCATTCTCCGTCTTGTCTTTGTTTTCTCCTCAAACAGCCCTCTAATTCTCTTGCCTAAAGCAACAGCGGCCAAGTGCACTGAGCAGCTAAAGCCCAGATAAGTCATTACTGACCTCCTGAGTCCTCGCTAACACAGCCTTGTATGGAGTTAAAGGAGAAAGAAGGGGAAGCCATGGGTCATGTGCTGAGGAGAGAGGTCAAGGTGCTAGCCACAGCTGAGACACACATTCTAATGAAGAGCTTTTAAGGGAGATCAGAGATGAGGCTGACCAGATGCGCTAAGGCTGCAGTACGCCACAGGAGGAAGGGAAGAGATCCAGCTCCCTGAGGTCAGCCTTTGCTGAAGGCCCTCACAAGAGACAGAGGGGATGTAAAGAAAGACGGAAAGCACAAGGCACTGAATGCCCCAAGCAATGCACGGCAGATCTGACTCTTAGCTGAATTATTACTTGGTGTGTGACACCGGAGATGTGAGGTTTGACTGTTCCACATCCCTACCCACATTTGCATTCTCCCTCCTATTCATTTTAGTTATTCTCATCTTTTGTCATATAGGAAAATGTGAGTCTCAATGCTTTATTAAAAGGCATATGGCTTTCAGAAAGCCATTACAGCAGTACAACCTCTTCCTCTTCTCATGGGAGAGCTTGGACAAGTTAGACTTTCTCTGGAACCACTGACTTGCTAAAGTTTTTTTAAAAACTGAAACACCCCCTCACCCATATTGACTGGATGGGAGTTCAGTTTCTAGATGGTGGCTGATTAGAACTGGATGGCTGATTTGATTAATCAACCCTGATGCCTGTTGATCAAGCTGATAACTGAAATACTCCAGGCGTTGCCTTCTGACCTCTCCAGAGATGGGCAGGCACCTGCAGGCAAATGTCTAATTCTCATTTGGACCCCACACATCAGACAAAACCCTGTTTTAAGCTTTATGTCTCTCAAACACTGGTACTTATTTATGGTGCTTACTTACAGTTGTGCATGCACAGCAAAAGTTGATTTTATTGCAGAATAACTGAAATTTTTGCTTTCTCGCTGCCTTAATTGCAAGCTGTATCCGTTTACTGGGTAAAGAGAAATTGAACTGGTCAGTATAGCTCTCTTCCATCCTCCTTTGGGTTCCACTATCAACTATATTTTCAATTTCAGCAGATTCCTAAACTTACCTTATGAGCTACTAGCACAGCCTACCACAACTGCCATGATTTAAATCTACCCTTTCCAAATACATTTTACCTATCAGCATCTTATGACCCAGAAAGACATAAACTCAATTTACTCATTAATCTTAGCTTCCTGAAAGTGCAATTACTGCCCTGTGGACAGTCAGTAATTGAATTGAATAAGGGTAGCATGCAAATGCCAGCCAGTGCTAGCTGCGGCTCAAAAGATAAGCCCGTATGTTTACAAAAATCGCATGTAGCACACAGACAGCAGGTAGCAAAGCAGAGTATTAGAAAGGAAAATGCATAAAGTAGCATGTGCAGGGATTAAGGAGATGCAAAAGAGCAAAATCACAGGAACTCATTCATTGGGAATAAACACAAACACAACATTAAATTAGTTTAGGTTTACAGTTACAGTTAACAGCACACAGTTATTACTTTTGCATTGAAAAGCATTTTCTGAGTGGATGTTTTCACTTTAGAATCAGGTCTTGTTTTTCTCCCTGCTTTCTGTAATTCAAGATGTTAGCTGGCATTTTACATAGCCTAGTATCCCTTGCCCCAACTGCAGCAAGAGAGATCAAACATTACAGATACTGGAGTTAGCAGAATGAGAGATTCAGTTTGAAGTGTACGTTAGTATTTAAATTCAGGTCAGGATCATCCCTTCTTACTGCATTTTGGTTCGCACTGCAAAACCGTGTTGGATAAAATGAAGCAGATTTCTTCTAGTGGAGTCTAAACCAGAAGATATTCTCCAGGAGCACAGGTAACAAATTCCAACTGCTACTGGCAGTCAGTGCCCAAGGCCAGAACAGAGCAAGGCCAAAGCAATCCCTTCTCTTGCAATGTCTGTGAGGATTCCTAGCACCAAATCAATTTGTTGAATCTGCTCATTCTGGATCACATTATTTGTTAAGATTGACATGGCATACACGGCAGATGTATAGACAATTTTTTCCTGTTTAATTGGGTGATGCCTTGCAAGAACCTACAGAGGATCTACCGGTGTCTATGGAAAACAATATAACTTTTGCTAATATTTTTGTTGTTAAGTGATAGATCTTTAATCTGATCTTTGACTAATCAGAGAAGTCTGATTCTCCTCTTCTGGTAAGAGAATGCTGGGGGATGGAATGAATGAGCAGATGATATTTTCAAAACAAAGGGGAGCAGTTTTTCCCATACTGTATTGTTATGCTGTAGAGATTACTACCACAGTTTCAATATAGATATCGGTAATCCAGGTAGGTCTAAAAATGTGCAAGCAATTAGACCAATTATTGGAAGAAAAAATCCATTGTGCTATTATGATTCATCAGCTCAAGGATAGCAGAAGTTTACCAACATTTCCTACCCAGCAGGGGAAAAACTTTATTTTCTTTTAAACCTTGTCTATTATAGGATTGCAGTGAGGAAAAAAACCTTTATTTTGTGTTTGGCTGTAATCATAGGCAATTAAACTAAAGAGGCCTGAGTAGCCCCTTCCACTTCTCTGTTCTTAAAAATCAAAACTGTGTTGGAGCAAAGCTATGTCTTCATGCAGAGGTCATCACTGGTTGCAGATGGATGTTTGGTCTCCTATTTCTTCCAGTGGTTATCAAAGCTCTTTGGATTTTGTCATGATATGCCACTGGAAAACCCATTAGGGGCAGCTGCAGTCTCCTCCAAAAAGTGACTGTAGTCAGAAACTTGTAACATAAAGTAACTCATTTCATAATTTTGGCAGGTAAAACATTTTGGTTGCCCTACTGCCTTCCCTCCTACTTTTCATGCAATTCCATACAGCTCATGTTTACACGGCTACTGTGAGTGCATCGCTCTCCCTGAGAAAGAAAACTGACTGCTTGCTTCAGTACTAGCCAGCTTTTACAGACCCGTAATTTTATGCCAGCTGGAAGTGTCTGTAGGATTCTGTGTACTAACACACTGAAATACACATGGTAGAATTTGTAACCCTTAAATGCAATGTAAGAGCGTTTTAAAAATGCAATAAGGAACTCTGGGTTAGAAAAAACCATACCAGTTTTAATCTAAAAAAGCACCTTGATTCCCTCATCACAGTAAAAAATCTAAGCCAACACCAAAGAGGATTCCTCCTTTCTAAGAGACCAAAATCACCTTCAGGAAATAAAAAATTATATTTATAAATAAGATGAAAACTAAATGTTTCATAACTATCTGTTAGAACCTATGGAAAGCTGGATTCTTTTGCAAGGGCTGGCATTTACCCAGACTGATGTGAAATTTCATTTTAATAGGACTGACCCTGCAATCCTCTGTGACAGAACAGCATCCTTGAAGAATAATGTACAGAATTGGACCTCTGAAGTACTTAGAACTAAAGTGAAAATTTGACCTTCACAATTTTAATGAAAACCACCTTCATCAGAGAAAGTTTATGTACATTTTGGCCAGAATCGGAAGGAAAAGTAATTTCACTCAAGCCACCTAAATCAAGAAATAGTGCAAAGAACAGATTCTAGGGCATTTCTAAGAATAAAAAAAAGGTGTTATGAGAACAAGTAAAACATCACAGTGATGTAGGTTGGTTGGTTGGGGGGGGGGTGTGTTGTTGTTGTTGTTGGGGTTTTTTTTTACATTTTGATTAGTTTGTTAGGAAATGAAAAAGGATTTTTGAATAACTCATTGAAGGGGATCCTAGAAAACTACAACTAAACAAATTGCATCTATCATGCAGATGACTGGAAGCTATCTAAAAATATCCCTTCTGTCAGAAAAGATACTTAAACAAACACACCTTTGCGTACAGAAAGAGAAGTGTCTATTTTTAATGTTTCAACACCACCTTTGCTTGCATCAACACAACGCACTCCTGCAGCTCTTCGGCTACATTTTCGGCGCCCCACTGCGCTGCAGCACTATTGCACTTTAAGCCGCTGCTTTGGAAAAAGCTGAAGTTCTGACGAGAAGAGCCATTTATCCCGCAGGGAGAAGCCGTCGCTCATCCCCCGGGGCCGGGAACGGACTCCGGCACCGGCAGAGCTCCAGTGACCCCTAACGGAGAACTCCCCGCGGTGCGCCTGCCCCGGCCGCGAATCGAGCCACGGCACCCAAAAACTTCTGCTTTCCCAGCCTGAACTCCGGCACTTGGACTTTTCATTATTGAGCAGGAAACGTACTTATGTACAGCTCACGCTCAAGGTCACTGTGCCTACCAGGACGCCGCCTTTGTATCTGGACCATTTGAAATGTTCTAAGCAGGAAGGAAGAGAAAGGTGAACAAACGCGGTCATTCTGACAACTTAGGAGAAAGCAGATTCAGCTTTTTAAAAACTAGAGCCAACCGGTTTCACACCTGTCAGCCAGAAACAAAACCAAAATGTTAAAGACTAACACCTCAAGTCGACCCATTTAAACTATTTTAAAAGGAAGATCTGCAATCAGAGCAATCAAGACTCTGTATAAATGGCAGCACTAACCTGAAAGATATTTCAAGTATTCAAAGATATTTCAAGTATTTCTGCCCTTTCCTCCCGAAGTGAGATACCTACAGCAATGAACTGTTTTCATTACAGGGAAAGGATTCTTTGCTCCAGCAAAACTAGTACCATTTCTACTGAATGAAAAACTGCCAGCACGAGAAGGGAGAATGAATTCATGCTAGTTGGTGCAGTTCGTTTTTGTCTTTCACAAACTGCAGAGATGAATTCATGTGAATGAATTCCCAATACAGGAAAGCAACCCATCTGGAACTGGGCTGCATTCCCCATTACTCTTCTAGAAAAGGTTTTTGTTTGTGTTTCTTTTTTGCTAGCTTGGTTGCTCTGCCCCCCCCTTTTCCCCACACACCTTGTTTTCCTTTCCCACCTCTGAAATGTACCTGCTATAAATCTTCCTGCCTCAGTGAGATTTTTGGCACACTGAAAGGTAAAGGCGTGCAACAAGAGCATCACGGAGCCAAAGCGAGCACCGACAGCTAGCAGGACAGCCCCATGTAGACAACTGACAGCGCTAGCCTGTAAGACAACCATCGGCTTCCTATGCCAACTGGATTAACTAGAAATCCCTGCCCAAGTCAGAGCTACCCCATTTCCAATCCTGCTTAAATCTAGCACTCTAAGTAACGATCAGTTTATGATACCACTTTCACAAATAATAATTATAAAAAGGCAAGCCAATTAAGGCAAACCCTTCACTGCCAGAAATTCCCACCTATTCAAGAAGTAATAAATAACAATTAAATTAAATTAAATTAAATTAATCTCTAGTTGACAGAGTATTTTGGGAGGCAGTGCTGAAGGGTAAAGGAGTCCAGAAGACTAGACATTTTTCAAACAGGGAATCTTAAAGGTGCAGGAGCAGGCTATGTCCTTGTGCCAAAAAGCTGGCAGGGAAGACGAACAGCCTCGCTGAACAGCGATTTGGGGGGAACTCAGGAACAAAAGGAGAGTTTATGATCTTTGGAGGAAGGTGCAGGCAACTTAGGATGACTACAAGGCTGTTGTGAGGTTATGCAGGGCAAAAATTAGAAGGGCCAAAGCCTAATTGGAACTTGATCTGTCATGAAAGGCAATAAAAAAGGTTTCTACAAATACATTAACAACAAAAGGAGGGTTAAGCAGAATCTCCATCCTTTATCGGATGTACAGAGAAACATAATAACAAAGGATGGGGAAAAGGCTGAGGTACGTAATGTCTTCTTTACCTCAGTCTTTAATAATAAGACCAGTTGTTTTCCTGGTGCTGGACAGGCTGGGTTGAAGCGCTGAGGTCAATCGTATGAAGTTCAACAATGTCAAGTGCTGAGTCCTGCACTTGGGTCACAAAACCCTTCGGTGACACGACAGC
>NW_009707703.1:20786-26931 GCF_000703405.1 Apaloderma vittatum | reverse complement strand
TGCCCAGGGGAAAAGAACCTGGGGGTGTTGATCAACAGCCTCCTCAACATGAGCCAGCAGCAGTGCCCAGGTGGCCAAGAACATCAATAACACCCGGGCTTGTATCAGCGTTGCCAGCAGCACCAGGGAAGGGGTTGTGCCACTGTATTCGGCACTGGTGAGGTCGCATTTCGAATTCCACGTTCAGTTTTGGGCTCCTCGCTACAAGAGGGACATTGAGGTGCTGGAGCATGTAAAAAGAAGCGCAATGAAGCTGGTGAAGGGATTTGAAAACAAGTCTTATGAGGAGCAGCTGAAGGAACTGGGGTTTTTCAGCCTGGAGAGAATGAGCTCAGGGGAGACCTTACTACACTCTACAACGACCTGAAAGGAGATTGTAGTGACATAGAGGTCAGTATCTTCTCTGAAGCAACAGGACAAGAGGAAATGGCCTCAAGATGTGCCAGGGGAAGCTTAGATGGGGTATTAGGAAAAATTTCTTCACCAAAAGGGTTAAGCATTGGAACAGGCTGTCCAGGGAAGTGGTTGAGCCACCATCCCTGGAGGTATTCAGGGACACTGGTTTAGTGGTGGACCTGGCAGTGCTGGGTTAATAGTTGGACCCAACTACCTTAAAGGTCTTTTCTAATCTAAATGATTCTATGAATGAGAGAGCGCTGAAATTTCCAGCATGGGCACAAACACGGAGTCCTAGATTTGCTTTAGCAAGTCACCATATCCTGGCTTTTAACTTCCAGGTTTTTTCCACCTTCTTGTCATCCTCCTTTGTCAGGAGTATGAAACACTGTCAGCAGTTGTGTACCTCTGCTCTGAAGGACCTGGGGGTAACATAATGACATGACCATCACTACTCCTCTAGCACACATGGCACAACAGTGCCAAGATGTCATGGTAACCCAGTGGTTTTCAACTTTTTCTGTATGGTTACTATTACACAGAAGAGAAATTTCCAGTCTCCCTGCCCTCCTTCTGGACATCTATAAAGAAATGATTTATTAACTCACTTGCTGAATGTCCATTATAGATAGATCTAAAAACTTTATGGACACAGTGAAATACTGTATCAATCTTCTGATAGATAGGAACATTGGCTTTGGCACCACTGTGCAATTTCAGGAATTTACTGGATTAAATCCTAACCATACTGAAGTCAGCAGCAAAATACTGTTCAATGGCCATGATCCATCTACCATTATTGCATGCAAGTGAAAAATCTGCCACTACTTTGGAGCAATGTTACTATGCTATTTCTGACACTTGTGATTTCTGCTTGCCACACCTGCTTAGCAAAAGAGACTCCTCTGTCTCTTCTCTAGCATGAAGAAATTGCTAGGGACTAGAGGACCTCAACGGCATTGATGAGTTCAATGGGAAAACATGTTGGGTTCGGTATTAGAAGAACCCCCACATCCCCACTGAGGAGTGGGAATAAGCTCCCCTTAAACAGGGCTCCTACAGAACAGTGATCTGCTAAAGGAAGTTAGAACAGGCTTAAGGATGCAACTGGTGCTCTTCTTCCCTCTTTTTCTTCTTGTGATCTCTCAGCAGTTGCGCAGACCGTTCCAACAGTCCATTGTCAGATGTCAACAAGGGCTGGGCTGACTGCTGGAATCCTGTGCGAGGCAACAGAGCAGCAACATTAACTTCCTTCCCTACTACACTGCTGCTAGGCAGGACAAGGTCATAAATGAAGTTTTTGTGACTTACACGGAAGTTGTAGAGATAAAACCCAGGAGACAAAGCCCCCTTCAGTCTCACAGTACAATGTATGCAAAGCAAACAGATTTTCTAAACTTTTTATGATTTCCAATGAATAATCAAATACATTCAAGCACTCTTACATAAATACGTCTTTCTCAAATGCAATAATTTTTAATTTTTGGTACAACAGACTGGGATCCCAATCTACCTATATACAAACAGCACAGAATTACAAAAAGAAAGTTTATCTAAGTCAGATTTCTTAATTTTTATTAAATTCAAAAACTGCAGAAAAAAATCACAAGTTTCTAAGTACAAATAAAAACAAATCAGCTAAAATAAAATGGTTGTCAAGGTAAAACTCAGTTGCCATAATTTTCCCTTCCTTGCTATTTTCCACAGTACCATCAGAAATCCTCCAAGTTCGTTAGAAATTGATTTCATCTTACCAATATGATAGTAAACCATAAGTTTACTATGTAAAAAACAAACCATTTAGGCACAAGGTGGCAGAAGATACAAGCACAAATATCAACCATGCTTCCTTAATTTGTCAGTTGAAATCCAGGTGTGCTCAAGACCCGCATGGTATTGTATTCAGAATGTCAGAGCTTGCTTAGTGAAACAAAGGCTCTTCGCTCTTTTCTCCCTCTTTTTTCTCTTCATGTTTACAGTTTTTTGCGTCTTTTCTCTTTCCAAAAAACAGAAGCTGTTTAAGTCAGTGGTACACTTTACTGGTTGGTGCCAGTGTTCTGGCTTAGAAGAGTGGCAGAAGTGACAAAACAGGTTCCAGCACCAGAGAATGAGAAGTAGAGAAGCTGTAGTGTGAAATAGACTGGTTCATACTCGTGTTGCCAGTGTAACTAATAGTTTGGCGACCACCTGCTAAGACAGCATGCCAAGCAGTCACATGCTATTTGAAGATATCAGCTGGGCTAGGTCATCAGCTGCTCTCCCGACAGAGCAGAGATCAAGGTGAACAACAGTCATCTGCTGCTCTTCTAACTACACCTAAAGGAACTGTCAAAGTGAAAATTAAATCATACCAAAATTAAAACATGTGTCGTTCCATATTCCAGATTCTACCTTTTACCCATCATGTGACACTTGCCATTCTAATAACAGGTGCGGTTCCACTGTCATTCATAAATACAAAATTTTATTTGCACTTCATTAGTTTAGAAAGACCACAATGCTTTTCAATACCACAACATTCAGGACACACCAAGTTATTCAAATATGTAACTACTGATTTACCACAGCTAAACTAAACAGTGCATTTTAATAAAAGATATACCAAAGATATAATTCACAAATTCATTATCAGACAAAAACCTAACACAGTATTTGCTTGATGGGAGTAATTTCCACCATTAGGAAAGAAAATAATTTTACCTTAGGTTCCCTTCCCCCCAACCCTACAGAAGTCCAGACAAATACACATATATATTCCTTAACATAGGAAAATGTATCATCTTTTTTTTTTTTTTAAAAAAAAAAAAGAATTTGTCTAGGACAAAGCAGCATTGCTTTTTATACCTTCTTTTAGAGCTTGAATATATCTTCATTCTTTTATTGAAACTTAATGATTCTTGCTACCAAGTTTATGCTTATGGAAAAAATTATATATGCTATTTCAGAGTGCAACCTTAGATCTGCACCAGGTGTTGATGTCTTGGTACACAAAGAAAGGGTGCAGCATTAAACAAAATAAATAAGAGACTGCCAGAAATTAAACTTAGCTTTTCAATAAATCCAGTCAGCAGAGGATGCTACAGCCAAAAATGTTTTTACTACATTAAAAAGAAACATAATGCTGATTATGGAAGCTTTGTACATAAAGTCCTCTGTTTTTTAAAAAATTTGTCTTTAAAATAGTTAGCAAAGCACCATATACTTATCTTCATACCAGAAGAGCTTCTGCCTGCCTGTTTATCATAACAAAGAACTATTACAACATTTATGTCAAGAATAGGTATAGATTTAATTTCTCCTCCTCCTCGACTGGAAGTGTGGCAAACCCCCACCATCTATACAGTATTTATAACACTGGGGCAATGAATGAAACATCATTGTGAGGGAGAGGGGTAATAATTAAATGTTATAGCTGAATCCTACACAGGATTGCATATTTGCATATTTACAAGTTAGTGTGTAGCTCTGACTCGAATAACAAAGTGCAACAAGAAACTGCCAAATGATTGTAGTGCAGAGTAGTACAGATACTTTCTTTACCCTCCTGCTCCTATTTTTCACTCTGTTTGGAGTAACAAGTCAACAGCAACGGACATGTGGCCTTGGAGGAGGCAGTTCTGGTGGGATTTCTGGCTCTGGTTGCAGGGACAGGATACTGTTGGACAACTCATTTCTTATAACATCCAGTGGCATCTTAAAGGAAAGAAAAATCATCTGTAAATAGTCATCTGCACAGAACTCGGCACAAAGAGCTTGTTTCAAGAGTTCTCAGTCAGCCAAAGCCTTAAATCAAGGACCTTTTGGTTCTTACTAGTGAACTACATTCCAGTAATAGTGCTAAGAAAAAGTTACAAGATATTGTCCTAATAAAGCCACTTCCTATGCCAATTACAACAAATCACAGCAGAACTGCCCGCGAATGAAAGCAGGCAAATGTACAGTCAGCTGCTGGTATATAGTGAACTTACAGGAAAGAGGAAGTACAGCAAATAGGAGCAGATATTTACTAAATTCAACAACTGTATTTATCAACTGAAGTGCTCAGCAGAGTCTGTCAACTACATCATGCCCGCTACCTATTAACTAAAAATTTCACCTGACTGTGTGCACTCGCCCTCTACGTCCTCCCAACAAGCACCTGAAGTCATTATTTAAACACCGACCATTTATGTGGTCAGAGGTACTACCGCCTGCATATTTTACCTTTTTCAGAATGTCATCAACAAGTTTTAGAAATATTTCATCCACATTAAAATTATCCTTGGCACTTGCTTCACAGAATCGCATCCCAGTTATTTGCTGTGCAAACTGGCAGAAGACAAAATAAAACAACTACATGAAGATACGTACAAACAGCAACACAAAGCAAATACACAATCCTCATAATACCTTTAAAAAAACCTCAACAAACCCACAACTGTGATCAAACCCAACAAATCTGTGACCAAAGTCTAATTTCAATAATAAACCTGAATCTCCAAGGTACAGGAAATATTGCCACACAGAGAAAATTTTCACTTAAAACTAGTTTACTGGAAAAGTATGTTGCATTTTTCCAGATGTAAATCTGAGAAGTTCATGTCTTCAGTTGACATGGATCCCCATAGATTGCAAAAAAATAAGAGCTTTTAAGAAGAATTATTCTCAACCTTATTTTTAAAATGCAGAAAAGGGAAGTACAGATGTAAGAACTAGCCTTGACTCTCTAACAGAAGATGCTTCACTTCCAAACACATGATGGGCAGCTGAAGGAAAATGTTTGTGTATGTCCATCCTGAGAGCGTCCTGATCAAGATGATGCTATGAGTGTCATGCTACAACACATACTCTCTTGTCAGGTTTCTTATCACTTTTGGAGTAGGAAGAGAACAAGGGAAACATGAGAACAAAGGTGAGCCAAATAATGAAGCAGAACTGTTGCTTGTCCTAAAGTGCTACTGAAAAGCAACGTTGGGAAGAAGGCTCACAAAGATGTTCTGGGTAGAGGTATCTCCATTTGTGACTCAAGTCTTCACTACATCCTCTTTCAGAGCCCAAAAAGGAGGATCCCCTGCACTACCGTGTAAGGCAAGCCAACTTACAGCTTACTCTTTCTTTAGATCAAAGACATACTACTTCAGCAGAAATACATAACGACACATTCTATAAAACTAAATACTATGTGAATTTTGACAGACCATCACCACTCCCAAAATGCTCCTTAGGTCTAACAGTCTGAACAAGAGCAGCCACAGATCCTCAGCAGCAGTGCCACAGCAGTTCTGCTTCTAACAGTAACTAAGAAATTGGTTAGACCTGTTCTTACCTTTTCTCCCTGCTGTCGAGTAATCTCTCGATCAACTTCACAGTCCAGTTTATTTCCAACTAATAAAAGTTCTGCATCTTCTGAAGCATACTGCAATTAAAACATTTTTAGTTAACTAAATCTAGAAATGCACGGTTTTGTAATGTAAACATGGTTCTAAAAAAGGACAATTCCTCTACTGAATGAGGAACCACACCTCACAGTTTATAATGTTTAAATGTTTCCAGACATTATTTGAAAAATTTTCAACTTTGGTCTTTAAATTCCATTTTTAAAACATTACTTGAGAACTAGCTGTTCTAGTTTATCTAAGAATTATTATAAAATGACCTTATTTCACAGATAGAAGACAAAATATTTTTTTTTCGCCAGTGCACAGGTAAATAAGAAATGTTACAGATTTCCACTGACACTTCTAACTGGGACGATTTTAGTTCAAGGAAG
>NW_009707703.1:15927-20755 GCF_000703405.1 Apaloderma vittatum | reverse complement strand
GAATGGACAACCATTTTGCAACAAAAACACATTAATATTAAATCCTGGCTAACAGAATCCAGTGAAAATTAGTTGCATTAGTTTAATACTCCTACACCAATGCTGTTCAAAGTCTTACAGAGTATGTTTGAGGGAAAAAACATTGCTTATTAAAAAAATATGTAAAAAGACAAAACTTTTTGGCCTACCTTATCAATCATTTTCATCCATTTTGGTAAATCATCAAATGTTTCCTTCTTGGTGATATCATACACCAAAATAATTCCCTTGGCACTTCTGTAATAAGCTGAGGTAATGCTGTTGAATCTCTCCTGACCTGCTGTGTCCCTAAGAAGCAGCAGCAAACATTGGCACAAATATTTCACCAATTTGCAAAGTACAGAGTAACTTTTTTTATATTTTAATAAGCCATTCCCACACTCATTAGACACACTGTATCTAACATTTCCTTCTATATGTGTGAATTTCGGGGAAAAAAAATGGAGGAGTACTTTCAATCATAAAAAGTTTTCATATCAAGACTACTTATCCCATACTAACTTCACCAAGAAAGGCCACCAAACAGTTCTACATGTATCTGAGAATGAAGCTGTCCAATGAAAACGGACCAGCAGATGAAGCTGGTTTTATGTTGTTGGTTGGTTTCGGTTTTTTTTGTGTTTTGGGTTTTTTTCCTAGTAGCCTTGGAAAAAAAATGAAAAAAGAAATGGATACATGCTTATCAAACGCAGCCAGACAGCCCACTAGAAATGAGCAATGCCCTGATCATTATGATTACAGCTTTCAAAGCCTTTTTGGATCCACCACAGCAATTCAGCCACAGCTCTAAAACGAATGCAGAAGCTACCAGCAGAAGTAAATAAGACTGAGCAACCACTATGTGGTCGGGCTGTTGAAAGCAGACACCTGGCTTTCATGCTTACCTCTACTAATCTGAGGTGGTTAAATAACATTTCCATTCTCATTTCCAGCATTGCAGGTATTTCAGACAGGGTGCATTTACACTGGAGACTATTTTCCAGCAATGACACCACATCAGCCATACTAGTTACTATTTTACATTCCAAAGTAGAGGAGGCAAGGGTTACTTCATACTGAACCATGAAAACCTGTGAACTGTTTTTAATCACATCATCAAGTCTGCTTACAGAAGCTTTTTAGCCGCTACATTAAAAAAAAAAAAAGCTGGTGCATACCCTAAGTCTTAAAATGTGACTGGTACCACAACTGGAAAGTAAGTTATATGGTGCTCCAAAGCAATCAAGCATTTGCTGCTTTAGTTCAGCTCTAAGAGTCTAGAGCAGGTAAAAAGATGGACCAAAATTAAGAGTGGATGAGGGAAAAATGGGTGCATGTGTGTTTGGACCTAAAAGTTCAATAGGAACTCTCTTCAACAGTCACATTTTAGACAAAAGGAGGAGGAGAATGAGCTTGGGAATGAGATTAACAATGGAGACCCGAAACATTTGTTACCAAAAAAAAAAAAAAAGTCATGTTCACAAAATGCCACAGATTGTCCTGAATAATTAATTCTCTTAAAGTCTGTGCACAACAAGCAGTAGAATGAACTACCATAAACTTATCTTGCTCTTCACAAAATCTTTAAGAATTTCAAGTGAGCAGGTTTAAATGTGAAGCACCTAATCTTCTCCTGAAACTGCTGTAAGTGTACTTGATAGCACAAATCTTCGCTAGTGATTTCACAAAAGTAAAACAGTGTCCACTAGAGAAAGATTTGAAACCTCTGCTTCACAGTCTGTGGAAAAATATTTACTTATACTTCATTACAAGCCAATGGCATTGCAATATGGGCCAGGAAAGAACAAATTCCTCTTGGACCCATTTTTATCTTTATTCAAATCCCATTCTCTACTCAGAACTATATTCATACAAACCACTGGGACCCTACAGAGGGTGAAAACAAGTAGTCTGTTTCAATAACATCAAGCTCTAGTAGTATTTCAGGTTTAGATGGTTAATTGGTTGCTTTCTTATCATTAATGAGACACTCTTTTATTAAAGCAATACAGGTTCTGGCAGCTGAAATTACCCATTTAAGTATTACTCAAAGTAACTCAATACTTTCTCTTCCATTACTGAGTTGATATGGTCAGATTTATTTCTGAAAGATCCTTCAGATGTTCACTCTTAAGAAAAATTCAAAAATTCTAGTATGAACCGTTGATTTTCCACATATGGAAAACATTGCTTTAGTGCTTATTAAAAGACTTCTCAGAATTATGACCTTGTAGAACAGCCTCTGCCATTTGTTGCTAATCCAGCCTACTGATCACGTGTAGTAAAGATGGGATCCCTTTAGTTCCATCATTCTGAGCAGACACAACCAGATGGCAGGTAAAAAGGGCACACCTGATGTGAAAGAACGCATCATTTTAGCCGTGGTGAGAATAATGGAAAAAGTTGCTTGTTTGAGTCTTTTTGCTGGCTGGTCTTCCTGTTTTCTGTATCCAGAACACAGAAGTAAAGGGGCTATTTCACAGTTACCCAGCGGTGCCTTCAGGTCAGTGCTGAGGACCTTTAGCAGCTCCATCACAGCAGGGGGCTACCAGGGGACCAGGTCACTCACTTCATATATTGGAGAAACAGAGGGGAAAAAAAAGCACACTGATGTTCAGCTACCCTCCCTGAGGACAGCTGTCAGCACACTAGATAAGCCACAGGGTAGGCGATGGCTCCAGCTACACAATGTCACACTCTGTCTTGCTGGCTACCTCCAGCTCCACATTTGTCCTGGCGTGAAGTGCTGTTGTTGCCAAGCCTACCTGGTCCTATCAGCCTCTCCTCAGCCCGCAATGTCTCCAGGCCCTTTAGAAGTTTATAGTGCACTCAGGCTGCTGCTCCCCTCAGCTGCTGTACCCTCAGGTCCTGAACCCTCCTTGTAGTCTGGCGTGCTGGCTACTGGAGGCACACCACACGCTGTGGGCCAGTTTAAAGTACCCATGGAGAGCCTGGCTGCCCACTAAATAAACTGAAGGGCCAGATGGTTACTGACTGTCACCTGCCAGTCACACTAACTACTGTGGATTATGGTTGTTCTGCAGGGGGGCTGGACTAGATGATCTTTCGAGGTCCCTTCCAACCTCTGACATTCTGTGATTCTGTGACTTTCTTTAAGCCATTGACTTCCCCATGCTTCACGCATCTGATGCCTCTACTGTTTCAGTTTAAGTTAAACCAGTCAACAGGACTCTGATGGCTATTATGATACACTAATTCCTGGTTCCTTTGAAAAGTGGAAGGAAATAAGCTTGATCTGTATTGTCTAACATTCCATTAGCATTGTACTAGGCCTCAAATAATAAGGTGAAAACCGGGCAACTATTTCTGCAATAAGTTTAGAATGCAACCCCAAGCTACCTGAACAAGCTGCAGTTTGAGAAGAGCATTGAGTCAAAGGAAAATCTCATCTTCTACCATGTGTTATCTTATTTTTCATGAAAGCATGCAGTAAATTCTTCCAATATTCAGGAAAAAATAACACCCCCTAACGCAGAGCTAATACTAAAAGCATATCCAACTTAAAATGTCTTCCTTTCATGTGTGGTGCTGGAATGATTAAGTTTGTTACATTATTTTCATTGTACTACACTCCTGTAGCTGGAGTATTTTAGTGCAGATAGTTGTTGAAGCACTACTGGAAAGCTGGAAGAAGAGATGAGCATTATTTAACTGGGCTAACAGTATGCAACCTCATGAATTTCAAAAGTGCTGCTAGTTCTTTATTTGCTCGAGTCAGAATCAAGATAATAGTCGGTTCAATTTAATTCAAATTCCAGAAGTCCAAACAATAAATTAATATAACTTGATCAATAATTTGGTATCACTGAAAAAATACAACAGATAACTCCTTTTAGCATTAAAAAAGAGTATTCTTTTATTGTTTTTTTCAAGAAATTGTTCTAGTGGAAAAACACCAATATTTCTAAATTGTAATCAAAAACATACAGCCTATGACTCCTTGACCATCTTAATCTACAATAATAAAAAAGTCCCATTGCTTCACTGTTTTTCTGCTTCCAAAACAGAAATTAGACATCATTCAAAAAATACAAACATTTACACCAAACAAAAGCAAATAAAAGAACCACATAAAGCCCAATTTCAAGTGTTGACTTGTGATATTCTCACTATTTCAGATGGTAAAAAACACAATACAAATACAGCTGATCTTAATTAAAATGGGTTTGGATAATTTTCGTCTTAAACATTCTCTGTGTCTATCTAAAACAGTTGCTTGAAACAAACACATAGACAGACTCAAAACTGTCTTTGTCATTGATGTTAATTTTTTTATGAGTGGTGGCATGAAGTGGCAATAGAAAGGACAATATTTTAAAACATAAATAACAATTTAACGCTAATTTAGCACTTTCACACGCTCCGTGCTTTCACGGAGCCTACAGGCAATATTCTTAAAAATGTTTTAAAGTCATTTTAGAGGTTAGTTCTACTTGTCAAGCTAAGCTTTTTGTCTCATAAAACATAAATATTTTTAAGATATTTTATTATATGAAATAATTTATTTAGAGGTACTGAAGAGAAGGAACTACATTCTGTTATATTCCAGCACAGGTTATCTTTTCCTCTGACTACTCCTTGTCCCAGACATTTTCCAAGACAATAACTGTCCCTTACAAAATGCTGAGCTGCAGAATGTGAATGTTTTATGAGAACGCACCAACCTAAACAGCTTTCAGAAGCAAACTGACACTGTTTTTCTTGTCAGGTCACCAGCACTGTTGGGCGTTAAACCTGTAGAGATGATACTCTGGCTCCTCAGCAGGGACCTGGGTGCAGGGGGAGCGTA
>NW_009707703.1:10252-15875 GCF_000703405.1 Apaloderma vittatum | reverse complement strand
CAGAGGGCACGAGAGACACGCCACCGTCCTGTCCAGCAACTCCCAGCACACCTGTGCTTCAAAGCGTGGAAATGGGGCTTCTATTATTAGGTCTACTTTTCAAGCTTTGAGAAAGCAGTGATTCACAGACACTGGGATTCACTTGGACACTTTTGCTGTGCAGCAGTTCTTCAACCTGCAGCCCGAGCTGCACGCGTGCGTTCTCATGGAACTGGGGAGCTTCTTTCAGCCAAGAACTGCAATACAGAAGCAGATTCACTCTGTCCACTACTTCCGGTAGCCCAAGGGACTATTACTACTGTTCCAGGTGACACAGAGAAGATGGGCACTGCTCCGTGTCCTCAGTGCTGCTCTACCATTTTGAATTTTGCAATTCAAGGAGAAGAGGTTGTTTCCTTACTGAAAGTCAGGAAAATATGGGAAAAAGCACCGCGAAGTGGCAAGGATCCCACAAGAACAGGGGTAAGCCAGAGGCAAGAGCAGACATCTCTGTGATCCTTAGCACACAGTATCCCATTGTGATAGGAACCCAGGAGACAAGTCCAACTGGTATACTAACAATCTACTATCAGCAGCAGGTGTGAAAGCTGCTTTTAAAAGGATGCCCTGCACACCGAATTGCTTCATATATCCAATGCAGTACTGGTGTTTTTTGATAAATTCAAGTGGCAGAGCTCTGAGGAGAACGCTCCACTGACCACTGTATCAGTGGAGAGACAGTCAAGTGAGCATGAAAACACCAAAGCTAAATGTTTTTTTTAAGCTGTTGTTCAATTTTTGAAGTAGAATCATTAAATGACTATGGAGATAATCAAGCTTCTATGCTCTGAAATATCCTTAGTCATTTTAAGAAAAATCCGTAAGCATAAATTTCAAAAATGATCTGTTCACCAAACAAAGCAGGTTTTTTTTTTAGTAAAGCTACCATATATCATTGTACATAAGGCTACCAGCAAGTATAAAGCAACCCTAATACTGTCTTTGCGTAGGTATTAAAGGAGACTGACTTAGGATCAGCCACGCAAATTAAGTCTGTACTTCTAAACTTCTAAGATGTTTGACTTGATAAATTGCTTTCCTCTTTCAATCTAACAACTGAAAGCACAATAAAGAGCAGTCGAGGGAACTGAGGTTGCTCAGCCTGGCAAAAACGAGGCTGAGGGGAGACTTTATCGCGTTCTATAACTACCTGAAAGGAGGCTGCAGCGAGGTGGGGCTCTGTCTCTTCTCCCAAGTAACAAGCGATAGGACAACAGTAAATGGCTTCAAGTTGTGCCAAGGCAGGTTTAGATTGGACATTAGGAAAAATGTCTTCACTGAAAGGGTTTTCAAGCATTGGAACTGGCTGCCCAGTGAAGTGGTTGAGTCACCATCCCTGGAGGTACTGAAAAGGCATATAGATGCGGTTCTTAGGGACATGGCTTAGTGATGGACTTGGTAGTACTGGGTTTACAGTTGGACTCAATGATCTGAAGGGTCTTTTCCAAACCTAAAAATTCAGGATGAATAAGCAGAAGGAGTGCTTATCTAACTGATTTTCCAAGAAACCAGAAGTATGCCAAGACAGTTTCAATGATTAAGTGTAAGAACAGCATTTTAACAGCCACTGTTGGAGAGAAAGTGATACTTAAGGATATTGTGTTCACGGATTTTTAAAATATTATCTCCTTACACTGTGTTTTCTCCAGCATTTTAGCAGGGCTTCACATAGCAGTAATGGTCACACTTTAGCAAGCTATCAATTTTTAATTTAAAAAGTTTCCTACATCCTACTAGCATATTCTCAATATGTGGAAAATAATGGTTTAAAAACATCTCTTTTCCAACAAAACATCTCCCCTATAAAGTAGGTATTCAACATGAAGAAATTGTTTGGTAAGCTTAGCACATTTCATAGCAAGAATTCCTATCAGGCGTACAGTAGCATCTCCATATCAGAATTTTTGGTTACCTCTGTCAGCTCCAGCAGACCCTGGCTAACAATTGTTGGCTCAACTGCCAGCCTTGTGGTCAGAGGTTTCCAAACAGGGACAGATGGTGGATGAAGACATGCCAATAACATTCAAGTGTTAGGTGACTGATGATACCAAAGATGAAGCAGCAGTTAACTCAGAGGGAAGCAAGACAGACACATGGTGTGACAAACAGAGTTGATGGTGACCTGCCAAGAGGAGTTAGTAAGCTGAATTCACTGCATCCATGTGGATAAGAATGAGAAAACACCAGAATATCCCAAAAGGGTAACAACTAGTATATTTAGAACTCTTTTTCCCCCCTCTGTGGATTGTTAGCAGCTTTAAGAGTTTAACTACAATGCCAATTATGCATCACGCACTGTTAATAAACCAAAGCTAAGCTTCTACATAATAGTGTATAAGATTAATGTACAGATCATAGCTGGTTTATTCTCTCATAACCATGCTTAGGTATTGTACTACTCTGCAGAACAAAGGACCTCTTAAGCCAAATGATTTCTAAACAATAAAAATTGTATTTATCACTGACATAGAGAATCATTATCAGGAAAACACGTAACCTGCTCCAGAAAGGGACAGTTTAGCTCAGACTTTGAGCTTTCTTTAGTAGGACGTATGTACCAGTTAAGGTATAAAGCCTTATTTGTATGGGAATGTTTTATGTCTCAGCATCATTCAGAAAGGATATAACTTACTTAGTGCCCTTCACTTTAAAGTTATTTAATACAGTGTCAAAGAAACAGCATTGCCTATACCAAGTTTTAGAAAAACAGTTTAGAAAATACTTCACGGTTGTTTCATAACTGTTGCTACAATGAAGGTCAGTTTTAAACAGTCCAGAAAACAAAACCACAAAGCGTACTTTCTCTAGAGTCTATTTAACAGAATCACCTTTTGTTGTCTGTAGAACTCCTATTTCTTGTCTAGGAAAAGGGGCTTGAGACCTCTGTGATGCATTAACATTGATATTTACATTCACATCCTATTTATCTCCCCTTCTCCTCCTTTACCCTCACAAAAATCTAAGAGCTATTTGGTTTTGCATAAGTCTTTCATTTAAGAACAGAGGAGAGCAGGAGCAGGGTAAGAGCTAAACCAGCTTATAACAGTTAATAGTATTAGACAAGCATATTAATTCATGCTAGAACATAAAAATTAAAACATACTGCTGGTTGCACGTTTGTTTTACTTACCAGATTTGTAATCTAATTTTCTTTCCTCTTAGCTCTACTGTTTTGATTTTAAAATCAACACCTATAAATAAAATACAGTAAACAGAAAAGGAGGAATAAGAAGCAAAAGTAACGAGGGTGTAATTTTTTTTTAAATTACTTTTGTTTTTTATATCAACTTGTAACAGTCTGAACAAGTAGAAGGGTTAGCACCGTTACGGGTCACCTCAGGAACATCATGGGGATTTGACAACCAGGATACAGCCTGTGAGCCATCCTATTTGGCAGCGTCACAACATAAACCTTCAGCTCCGTGCAACACTTCCAGCAGCAGGTAAACCCAACGTGTAACAGTAAAACAACAGGCACAGTATGGCTGTTCCTCTCCTATTCACCTTGACTGTCAAGGACAATCGTGCTTTGCTTCCAACTGCCACAGATGCCCTAGAGGCAGTGGAGCGAAACCAATCCCTCCACAACAGTTTTGCTGCCTGTGAAGTGGGAGCATCTGATTTCCAGGCTGGATGTTTAGCATCTGTGAAGTGCTTTAGTAAAAGTGCTGGAATTGTGGTTGGGTTATGAAGAAGTTTGTCAGCACTGTCATTCTTAATTCCTGCAAATATTTATTAGCAAGCTTTTTAGATTTAGAGAGGGTATTTCACTTATAAAATTTCTTTTATACCTGTACAGGACTTTTAACCATCATCTCGAAACTCCAGCCACATTTTGAATGCATGCTAAGGATCAAAGATAGAACCAGGAGGACCTTGTTATACAGAAACATTTTACTTCTATAAAAAAAAAAAACTGAGAAAAAAAATGCTGGCAATCAACACAAAACACATACTATGGCCAACAATACCTAGACAAAAAAACATTACCACCATTTATATTTCACAATATAAACACCCTAGAAAATCACAGCTTTTGTAGATTGTGAACCTATTCATTTTAGAATACACTTGTATTAAAACTTTTGCCTCAGTTCTTCCTTCTGAACACCATCCCTCCTAACAGCGTAAAGTCAAAAAGGAGGAAATAAAAACACAAGAGAATGTGGTTCAGACTGGTACACTTGAACTCATACAGAAGTGTAGAAGCGGAGACGCTTTTTCTATTTCACATACAATTGCATATCAAGGATAGCGATGAACGTTAAGAGGAAAAAAAGATTTTACTTTCTTTAACAAAAAAAATTACACATTTTCCTAATGTCTACCCTTGGTAATTGCTGAGCATCCCTACTGATACTGTTAGAGTCAAGAGTGGATTGTAACTTGGACAGAAAGGACCAAAGTTGGCCCTTATGCAAAGCTTTTCAAAAGTCCTGAAAATTTAGGTAGGGAAAAAAAGGTGCATTTTACATCCTGAAAACTAGTTACACGTTGTTAACTTTATTTCCAAGTGCTTTTAAAGACAGTTGTGCCTGTAAAGTTGTTGGTGTGAGACAATAAAATGGATTAAGTTTTTTTAAAATAGATACACTTTACTAACTGAAATGTAAAGGATCCACTCAATTCTATTTTTAGTTTGCAAAGCAGGTTGCCACTGTTCAGCTGATCTTCATTCTCCTAGACAAAAATCCCTTTAGCTTGCAGTTGCACATTACATAGAAACAGAAGTACTGGTTTTCATCAAGACATTTGTCCTCTTTCTCTAAGTCCTTAGAAGCATCTAGTACAGTTTTTCCACCAATTCTTAAAGAGCTATTCAGGCCATAGGATGCTTATATTTTGCTTTCCAAAATGTCTCCTATTCAAACCCTAGTACAGTTCTTAGGCAATACTGGAGTGACAGCATTGAACTGATTTGTACTACACAGTCTACAATTTTAACGGCAATTTTCAAATATTCATATGCAAACTGAGAAGTATTAAAATTATTTTAATTTCACAACATTTATTAATCCTTACTTTAAGAAATATTTTTCTACACTTTTAAAAAAACATCATCCATGTTAGTCTAAAAGCAGAATAAAGTGAAATGATTCAGCTACGTTCTAGTATCCAAAATGCAGGAAACAAGAACTCTTGCAATTACTGCTTTTCTATTGATGTGGATTTTGGGGGCTTTTTTGTTTATTTTAAAGAAACACACAACCACTGCTATTGTTAAAAGCCTTTTCTCTATATAAATGCATTTAAACTATACAATGCAATTGTCTTAATGGTCACAGCTTTGTCTACAACAAGACAGCAACTTTACTGGCTAAGGAGATAATCAGTATTAACTGAAATTGCTTCCAACCTCTCCTTTCCTTAAGGAAGTTTGAATGTAATTGGCCACGTCTCAAACCCAATTCCAAATCCTGTCATTATTTCATACACAGCACACTACATGATTTGCCATTCATCTGAAGACTCAGGTTAAAAAAAAAAATAAAATTGAGCACAGAGAGAACGCAGCTCTGCCATGCAAAGAAAAAGTCATACTGTCACAAAAAGAGTCTAAACCATCTCTAATCCAAAATTGCTT
>NW_009707703.1:0-10221 GCF_000703405.1 Apaloderma vittatum | reverse complement strand
AGGAATGCCATGTAAATTTCTGCAACTCAATCAACAAAATATTTTTATTTTTACAGAACTGGTTTACACACTGCTGTCTTAACACAAAACAAGAACCAAAAAGGTTTTGCTGTATTTTTATAAACGTAAAATAAATAACAAACTTTGGAGAGAAAATCCAACTGTTCTAATAAAGTACATTTTTCACCCTGGGACTTTCTGGGACTGGTAGGCAAAACACATGAATGAAATGAAGCTGAAAGAAGACTACTTATGAAAGAGGTGGTTTGAAAATAAATAATATGTCAACAGCATTCTTATTTTAAAGGCAAATCATCTCAAAGTCATATCATGAAACATTTTCCTACTGTTAAATTTTGCAACGAACAATGCAAATCAGTAACAGTTTTAGAAAGTAGATTCTTCTACAAAACTGTTTGAATCATTTAACAATTAAGTCAGATAGCTTGCCAGAACTAAGCAAAGTTTGCTGAACTGCTTTTTATAATTAGTAATGCTCTTCAAGCATCAACATAGTACCAAAAGCTTCATGTCTGCCAATACCAAAGGAAAAAAACTGGCAACCTTCCTTTCGTATACAAAGAAACAAATTCCTAAGCCTGTCAGGTTTCATCACCGTGCTTCATCATAGTCTTGCCAAAGGTAGTGCTTCGAGTTTACATACAAATTAGTACTTTAATTAAAACACCACCACAATAATTTCTTTTCCACTTCAATTTCAAATACCATCTTGAGTTAAGAAAAAGGTCAACGAAACAAATTATTTACCTTGATTAACATCAATGAAATACCTAAATAAAAAGTTTTGCTATCCATACAATAACCCCAGCTATTAAAAACAAGAGGAAAAAGTGTTAATATTTTCTGAAAGTCAATCAGGAAACTAATACTTTCCACTATTACATGTAACAAATACTTGTTAGTCACACACGACATTGAGAGTGAGACAACTGCACTTTCCATTCATGTATGCTCAGTCAGTCTTATCTGTTCTTTATATTTGCAGTTGGAGAAGAGAAGATTTGGACCAACTGCTGAAAACTCCCATTCTTCAGCAAAATAACAGTAAGGACTTCTTGTAAGCATCTCTATTCAGCACAGGATAGAGAACGTATAAAGTCTGTTCTTAGAAAATAGTGGTTTTTTTGTTAAAGAAGTGCTCTGTAATACTACAATGATGATGCCAGCAATGTTTCCTAAGTTCTTTAAAATCCTTGCTTTAATAAACACTTAATCTGCAGTTTCTCTAAGCAAGATATGTGTTTCTCGGTCTCGCTAAATCTAATTCTAAGACCTGTCAAGTACGGGCACATTGTTGCAATTTTTTTTTCCCAGCTTTCATGCTGTTCATCATGATACTGGTAGTCCTGCCCAGTTACAACTCCCTCAAGCCAGATTCCTAAAACACAACTAATGTCCAAGTTTCATGCACTTGTGCGTTTGTTCTGTGTCCCACCCCTTCCTGGAGGCTGCCCTGGCCTTGAAGCTGCAAAACCAGGGCTGTGCCTGAGCGGCTGCACTGACCAACAGGACTTACTGGCCCCAGCACAACATTCTGCTAGCCCGGCTACATCAACCCCTTGCCCACTGCGCCGTGGGCATCCCCCGACAGAATGTCACCAACAGCTAACACGAGCCACCGAGGCATCTTGTGTCCTTAACTGCGCAGAGAACCAAGGGCAGGGCTTTATAGAGAGTTCAATAAAGCAGAGGAATCGATAATTACTGTTGACAACCGCATTACATTTGAACAACACCTCTTACACAAAGGAAAGGACTGTAAAAGGCTCTCTAGCTGCTACAACGCTGGCTAAATATTGCTGGTTTGCACGCTACCTGCTTTGTACTTTAAAGGCCTGCTGGCTAATTTACTGGCACTGAATAACCAAATGTACACACGCCATGGAGGCAGGGAGTGCACACGCTTACCGTGTAGGGACACGTGCCCTTCGCCAGGTCACAGCGACACGAGGGGCACCAAAAGGCTTACCAAGATCACCCCTCCCATTAAAAAGCCAGCCTCCTCTCCATACACCAGGCTTGCAAGGCAAACAGGCTATCAATGTGATCAGTTTTTCTATTATTATTACTCTCACACCATGAGTAAATCCAGACCACCACTATGCTTTTTATGAATTAAAAGTGTGAGGTTTTTGCATCAGATTTTGACCCCCATTTTTCTCTGGAAAGGCCTTTTGCAAGAATCCAAGCACGCATCTCATATACATACATGAACTAATGAAAAACGAGCAGAAATAAAGATCTTGGTGTCTGGTTTGGGGCTCTGATTTTGTATCTGTTGAGCATTCCAGAGCATACCAATTCAACTTGTCCTAACACTGAAAACTGCAAATGAGCTGTTACCCTCTCCCCACAGGTTAGATATGTCAAATAAGGCATTAAGTTCAGTAGCACTTATGTAGTGTGTGTAAGGTAAGATCATTAGTTAAGTATTTTCAAAACTTTATACAAAGTACTTTTTCTTGTTAATAGCACATGAAATTTAGATTAAAAATATGCTTGATGTAAATGAGAACATCTATTGCAACATGTGCTCAACTGAAACTATTCTATTTCCAGCAAAAATAAAGAGCCAGTAGAAGAGAAGGGTTTGGTTTTGTTTTTGTTTTAAGTATATTAAACACACAGCTAAGCAAACTGTCTGCACTCCTTTCAAAACTAAACAGCCTTAAAAGAAAGAGAACAGACACTCAAAATAGCAGTGTGCTAATGAAGTTCTAGATAAGGGCAAGTCGGTGAGGATGACGTATCTTGTCACTGAACCAAGTTTGAGATTGTTCCAAATGTGAGACTGAAATCCAATAAAAATGAAGCCTATCACCAAATAGATTAAAAGACACTAATTTCTTCCCCCAAATAGGAACTAAAAGTTACCTACTAAAGCACAAACTGCAACACACAGAATTTGGTCTAGCCTCTCTCTTTAAAGCAAAAAGAACTTGTTTACAAATAAAACAAATATCGAAGAAATTTCTCACTATGCATTTGGCATTTACACTTCCAATTTTTTTTTTTTTTTGCCTAAGTGGCAGAAAAAGGAGGTGGAAATTGTTTTGCTTAATCTAGTCACCTTTTGGAGGTCAAGACTTCCTGATAATGAAGTTGAAAGAGGAACTGGGAAAACAGATGCAAATAGAGCACAAAGAAACCCTCCAACTAAAATCAATTCCAATAGATTAAATTTTCAGTGGCCTACTAGTGACTTGCATCAAAGCAACTCAATCAGTGAAAAATAACCAGACCATATTTAAAGAAACACAGTTTAAAAATTCAGAGGTTGTATACTAATTAACCATTAGACCAGATATATAATTGAAAAACTACGACACTTTATTTAATCTGCACATCTGACAGCATGATACAGACAAATTTTCTTACTTCTGCTACAATTGATGACCGAGCTCACAAGCTTCCTAAGAGCCAGCTTTCTTAGTCCTGATCTGTAACTAAATACAATATTTACATCTAGCCAGAAACCACTGAAGCCCATGAAAAGATGCTCAATAGTTTCAATACTTGCTTCTAGCATTTTGCATGGGGAGAGGGAACAAGCAACAACAAAAGGTACAAGGGGCAGGGGGAGAGCAGAAGGTTACAGAAAATGTTTCCAGAAAAAAAAAACCAACACACAAGACCTAAAAAATTGTATCTTATTTTAATTGAAGCTATAGGACACAGACTAGATTTTTAAAATGCACCAAAGCAGAAAAACCTCTTTCAAACTGCATGTTATAAATTCAAAGATTTTTCAAAAGAGATTTGGAAGCATTCAGTGTTAGTTAGATATGAATCAGTTTGGGGATTATTTTAGAGGCAGGTAAAGTGCGCTGTCCCTAGAGCTCCAGCGTGTAATTCTAGAACGATTAACATGCAGACATTTGAGACTACTCGCCTAAAATAAAAGTGTACGCGTATCTCAACTGGCAACTGTGCTACAGGCCAGAAAGAAAGATACGCCATCATCAGAAAAAAATAACAGTTGGTAATGTACTTGCAGCGATTAAATTTTGAAGGTTTAATTTTAATGACTTTTTAGGAAACTGACAGTGATTTCCCAATGTCCAATACACAGCTCCTAAACATCTCAGATGCCTGGTACTTTCAAACTTAATGTGAATGGAGGAAGCAATCACTTCTTTACATTCTCATGGACAGTAAAATTAAAAAGCCTTTCACAAAATGTAGGCTTTTGACAGTATTTATGGTACAAAGTTCAAAACATGCACCAAAATTTGATAAACAGAATGAAGTGGAAGGGGAACTTGAAAGGAAAAAAGACTCTCTGTGCCTTCTTGAACAAGACTTCTTCTCAAAACTTCTGATTACAGAACAGGAAAATATATTGAGCTACTGGTCTACAACTACTTGAGCTGAAAGAAAAATCAAATGTGAAGAAAAATTACTTTTTTCATGAGCAGCACTATCCAGATTTTAAAAAGGCAGAGACTACCTCAGAATGAGACTGGTATCAAGTTCTCCGCTCCTTGGGATACCAGAAGAAATAAGTTGTAAAAGTGGAAATATTACTCCTCTTTCTTGTGTAAGGAAAACCTAGTGAAGGTAATTCACAGACTTCAGAATTTTTGTGATGAAAGGCACTCTAAAAAGCCTGTCTCTTTCATTTTATGGTTTAGCTAAAACCACAATTAATTCTGCATACTGCATGCACTATTTTCACTAAATGAACATTTAAGCTCACAACTCCCAGACAGAAATAAGAAGGTCCATAATCAAAAATCATATGGCCCTGCTTTCTTTGGTCTTTGCTATTGAGGCGCTCAGCTGTTCACAGGGTAGACTGAGTTTGACAGCTGCATTCCAGTCTCCTTGCAAATTAAACTCCGCATTTGACACCATTCAAGTGGCCTCTTCATCTTGCCCGT
The DNA here is from genome assembly GCF_000703405.1 of Apaloderma vittatum. Lineage (NCBI taxonomy): Eukaryota > Metazoa > Chordata > Aves > Trogoniformes > Trogonidae > Apaloderma > Apaloderma vittatum. Next base: position 5,317 of record NW_009707703.1, on the reverse strand, counting down.
TGTTTCACTTGCATATTCTCGCATATGGACTGGCTGGGGACTGTGAGGTACTCTGACAGTTCTGTTGTGTTGATGTAACCCAGTACCTGAATATTCCTGTCAGCAGAACTTAACGTCTAGTTTACAAATGAAGAAAATAGCGTCAATTTCAAATTTACTCTTCTTCACAACTCTGGTCAATCAAAAACTCTGCACTTCCCCAAAACCTGATTCCCAAACCCTGATGATTTATATTACCCACCTACTGCATTTTCGTATTTTAGAATAAGGTTTTGGTACCTTGTGAGGGTACAGAACTGAAGACAAACAAGGCAGATTCATACACATTCCCCAATGATCTTAAGGTTTCGGGTAAGGCAAAACTGTTTCCTCTTCAACTTTCCAGCCTCCTGCTTTCCTCTATCTATAGTTTGTCAGGGAAATTGCAGTGTCCCATTAATAATAAATTTGTTTATTTACACTATTCTGCACTAGCCAGAAAGACAATGTTTTAGGAACAGGTTATGTATTAATGCATTGGACATGTGAAGAACGGTCAATTCTCACAGAAATACCGTGATCAGAACTTCCTTCCTTTTTTTTGTACAGCAAAAATTCCTCAGTCTGAGTAGAGAGCTGATTGCTGTGGTGAAGCAAGAGACATCTGTTTCTATACTTTCTTCCCTCTCCCCACCCGAACTAAGTTTTCAGTGTCATCTTATGGAAGGTGAAAAAAATCTTTAAAGAAAACTTAAAATTAATTATTATTCTTGTCAGAAAGAACCCACAGGCATAAAGATAGCAAAAAGATAAATGTTCTTCCAGTTGATGAAGGACATTTTTCTGAAAATTTTACGTAGATTTTTCTTCATCTCAGATTACATCAAATTACTAGTTTTTAAAACAATTTTTATTACAACTTACTGAAAAGTTAGTTTTCAAATTGTTAGTAAGCAACACACCACGTTTACAGTGCTTCTGAGAATAAATACCAACTAGGTAACTAAAACCAGAAGCAACTTAAAGGGCAGTTCTGAAAACTGACCAGTTGATAACTTTAAATTGAATAGGCTGATAATTTTAAGTGAACAGAATTACTTCCTATGACAAGCTTATCGGAATGAAACTTAACATTTATGTTAGTCCACTTTTTCTAAGGATAGAGAGAACAAAGAAAGGGTTTGAACTGTGACAGAAACCCCAAACTTATGTTTACATACATACATACAATTATATATGTATATATTTAAATATCACGTATATGTGGATATATGTTAAAACCAGAAGCTGCCTTACTTAAGATTGCTCTGATAAAAGATAAAACAAAAGTTTTCACCACTACTGTTTTTCATTTGACGGCCATTAGGCATTTTGCAGGAAAATAGGTATTTTAAAAAGAATTGATAGGGAAAAGACTGGAAGAAAAAAACTACAGAGCTCTATAAATCTAATGAGTTCCCAACTCCTACACCATTTCACACTAACATCAAAGTAAGGTGAAATAAGGTCAAAGACCATTTTTCTGAAGTCAAAGGAGCCTTAGGCCACAGTGCATTTGCATGCCACTGATCTGGGTCCCACAGGCGACAGACAATTAGTCCAAAACAGGTCACAAAATTCCCACCCCAACCCGTAACAAACCTTCCCACTACAAACTTCACTTTGAGTAGCTCTATCTATGATTTTCCTTGTAAACCAGGATCGAAGGAAACTTTAGTGTTTCCTACACGTGGTGCTGTAGCTCCCCGTGAGCAGCTGCTGAAAGGAGCCAGGCAAGGCGGGAGGGACCCAAACTGCTCCGACATTATCAAGGGCGAGGTCTCTCTCCTGGGATGCTTTCAGACCTGGTGGAAAAGAGCTGAAGCATTAGGCTAAGCCTCAGAAGCTTTACAGGCTCAGTCAGCATGCAGAAGAGAAGCCAAGGAGCTCAACTGGATTTGAAAGAGCAGGAGAGTCGGCCGCCTCAGAGGTGAGTCAGGGCAGGGCCTCAGGTTTGGGTGAGCAGGAACCGCAAGTTCAGGGACTGAAACCCAGAGAGACACGTAATGCCTGCAGCCAAATTGGATGGACAGGAAATATTGCTGAGCACAGGAATTTTGTAGGTCTGTCACAGAAGAAAAGCATCAGAGAGATGGGAACAAGCTAAGATTTGGTGGATGCAGGTAGGGCAGAACCGTGAGACAGAGCAGTAGTTGGATAGATGCTAGTAGAGAACAGAGGCCTTTGACTATTAAATAAAGGGACTCTGATGAAAAAAGAGGGTGAGATAGCACCATTTAAAAAATTAATATATACATTTTAACATCACCCCTGTGAAGATCTGAATTAAGATGTATTTCTTTTCTGATAAGATCTACTTGGGGAGAGTAAGGCAAGCACTCTTCCGCACGACCCATCTTTGAATCTTCTGTCAAGAGTCTGAAAAACCTCCAAGGGATAGTATTAGATTCTGCTCCTGTGTGAATAATGCAGGTAACAAATCATTAATGGAGATCAAATTTTATTTTAAAAGTATGTACTTTGTTGACAAAGCTGCCAATACTACTTTTGCACAAGCATTATTCCATTAGAGAAAAGAAGTTACCTTAACTACTCTGGATTTAACACTGTCATGAAGACAGTAATGTTATATCATTGCAGATACCGAGGAACATTTCTAAAAAAAAATTTCTTTGCCCAAACAAGTAATAAAAACAAGCTATAACCTAAGAGCAAGAACAAACATTCAGACTTAGCACATAAAATTGGAAACAGCAACATCTATCTCTCATCTGACAAGCACATGTAAAAATCCGTAAATATTTGAGCATATTGAGTATTCTCGGTACTATGTAAATAGCAGATTAAGTAGACACAATATTCTATGCAACTGATTTAATGCCCAAAATAAATACATCAAAAGAATTTTAGATCAACAGCACATCGTGTGCCACTATGAATAATGTGCTGAAATCTGCCGAGCTATTTTTGAGCACTTCCAAAGAACTTCAATATTTGAGATCAGAGTGAAGACATGTTGATGTGTTTTTGGTAAACTAAATTCTGTAACAGTCTGGCAATGCAGTCTTCTTAAATCAGCATTAAAATATTGTATCTTTCTTAACTGAATCCACACCTCCTCTTTTCAGCAGAAGCACTCCACTTTTTGATGACCCAGCATTATTATCCTAAACAGCACTTAGGGACAAGAAACAGTCAATGCTTTTGGACATTTGCAGTTCTTCCACTGTCAGAGAAGACCTTCGAGCAGCCTGTGCACACAAAAGCTTAAATGATTAAAAGTTGTTCTGTTTGTCCTATACTTCCACAGGTTTAGTACAAAATAATAAAAAGTAAGGTTGAGACCATTAATATCAGGGTAAGGGACTAAATATGCATTCTAGTGTTTAATTTAAAATACAGCTTTACTAGTATAAGGTTGAGACAGCAAATTTTAGTAGTTTGTTTGGTTACATAGCCTTTTCAAATTTATCTTAAGGTACACTCAGTTTACGTAACTTCCTCTGAAATTGGATCAGTCACGGGGTTTTCTACACTTCCTAACACATTCTCCACCTGCAATTTTTGAAAACCACTGCAGTATACGGTGACAAAGAAAGAAGAAAGAGCTTTGTGATTTTAACTCTGTATCAAAGTCTGACCGCAGGTCATTTTGGAAAGTAGGTTATTTTCGATCTACCTGAAATATAAATAGCAAAGGTAACTTTTTCTTACTCTACAGGGCAAAAAATCAGGGTGCAAGTTGCCTGTGGAAAGCTCTTTGACTTAAAAGTCAAAGGACCTGGTGGAATCTCAACAGCTCTCAAGTTTAGTCAGAGGACCTCGAAAGAATGTCATTTCTGTCAAGTCTTTCTACATGTATTTTGGCACAAGTTGATTTCCCTATGCTGCTTTATGTTGGCACACTTTGTACATCAAAACATTATGTAATCTTTTGTCTAGCAGCACACCACCATTTATTTCCTGTTTCTTTTCTAAAACAAGGAAGCTTCTCTGCCTCGATCATGGTCTCGGATATGTAGCAAATCAGTTTTGCTTACAAGGCACTGGACAGGAAGTCTGGACCGGGGTCTAGAGCACCTCCTATTGCTTCTCAAGATTAACATCTGGAAACTAACCCTAGTTACAGAGTGCAGCTTGGCCTCAAAGGAACCCTTAATGTAGGGCAATCCAAAGAAGATGCATATGAGTTCAAAACAATATACAGACCAGGAGAATTTATGAAGGATACATTCCACTATTGGTTCTATTTCCTCTGCTCTACCATACATTTAATTAAATCTGTCCATCCACAGAAGCCATCAGCATTCCTCATTACAACATGTCACTTGAGGATTAATGCCTCTGATGTGACACCACAGTCTAACTTCTACGAGGCTAAATTATCAACTTCCAAACAAGAATATATCAATGCAGTGCTAATCTGCACTACCAGATTTTGATTTTTAGAGGACCTAGGAAAGAATGAAGCAACTGATAAAAGACACGTTGAAACTAAACTTTGTATTATTTTTGCCAGAGAAAGATACTTTTGGGTAGTAACTGAGCTTCTAAAAGGCAATACAACCACGTTCCATCAGACTCTATGTTTCCTCACATTGCAAGTTCCAATTAAGCTAAGTACACATATTTTCCAGTGACACAGACCTCTTGACAACTGCCTTGCTGCAATATTCAAGAGTTCAACTCCAAGGACAGGACTCTAATAACGCAGACTAACTAGCTTGTTTTCCTCCTTTTACACATCTGTGTTATTAAAAGACAGCAGGCACTCAATTACCTCCAAGACTCGTACAAATGACTAAACCATGAATAAGACAACACACCACAGAACTAGGAGGTTGCTCCCCCATTAGTTGTGTGAGGAGCAAAACACAGAGCGGTGCCCTAGAGGTGCTACTCTTGGAGAAACAAACCATTAACCTCCTCACACCTAACATCGCAGAGGGGCTCTGGAGGAAGGCATAACAGCAATCTGGAGCTAATCAGACTGTCGTCTGGAAAAATACTTCGAGTCCCATCGACTACGTTGATTACACACCATGCAACTTTCCAACTCCCGAAATACTTCTGTTTCCCTACACACAACCCCCTTGATAACAACTCCCTGTTCTACCAACCCCCCCTTATTTTTTTTTTTTCCCAAGCTGTGTTTTCAGTTAGTCGTTAAGGAGGGCCGACACAGGATGCCCAACACTTTCCCAAAACCTGCAAAGCTATCCAGGATCTCCACGATCAGGAGCTGGGCAGCTCGGCACCGAGGGCCTCCTCGCCCTACACCCCATGACTCCTCGCCGCCGAGGAACCCACCCGGGACGGCGCGGCCCCGCTCCCAGGC
>NW_009707702.1:45047-55333 GCF_000703405.1 Apaloderma vittatum | reverse complement strand
TATATATATATATATCAATATATATATGTGCGGGTACTGCAGTTAAAGTCTCTTTCAATACTGGGTAAATTATACTATTCAGGTGTGGACCAGAAAAGGCACCTAGGAGACTTGTTGAGTGTACTCTAAGTGACCATAAAGGTAATGAAAATAAAATACATCCAGCCTTGAGATGAGTGTGTGTTACCAGGATGCTTATAATTTTCAGAAGCAAACAAATACTCAAAGTTGATCATCTCTTTAATCTTTCTTTTTCTCTCTCTTGTTTATTTTTTTAAAAACTGTGGTCTTTCACTAAAAAAAAAAGTACAGTAATAGCAAGTAACAAAGAAGGAGGTCCTCAGATGTCAACATAACTAATTAAGAACTATGAGCAAGCAGATGGATAGGCATCAGCTCGAAGTGGAGAATGGTAACTGCAGTTAGAGTCCACAGACTGTACTCACCTACAACCTTTCCTGTAATGAATAATCCCACTGAAATAAAACAAAGTTCTCAACATGAATAATGCAAATAGTGTGCTCTAATTCAGGTGAGCTCCTAAGTATGGGGATTTTTCTGAAGAATAACATCTTTGGAGCCCAGGAATAGTATTAATAACTTTAAGAATTAATTCAAGTTGAGAATTCTAATCTGAAGCCTTTATGGAGTGTTTGATCAAAATGCACATGGGATGTTTTGCCTTCTTAAGGCATAGCAAATATTATCAAAAGCAAGCTGACAACACCTTCCTGTAGCTCCTGCACTTTTTTTAAAGGTGTTAGGCATGCCTAGATAGTGCCAGTTTGTGGAAACTCTTTAAACATGCATCATACATACTGGTACAGGTTGGTATGGATCTTGCTAGAAGGCAGGCAAGCCTTACTACCTCTCTCTTCTGCAAAAACATTTTGGGCTGAAACTCCTGAGAGACTTAGAGTGCTGCAGGTTTAGAGTCAGGCAGTATAAAACTACCAGCTCAATGTTATCTGTTTAAGGGCTTCACCAGCGAAATATGACCATTCTGGCTAATGTCAAAGGACACTGGATCCTCAGAATCAGTCACCTTACAAACAACTTGCCCAGAGAATAGTTCTGAGAGAGCTCAGGTGAAGAAGTCACTCAAGCCCTGTCAATTAGGGAACAGCAGGCACTCTCCTTAAGAACTTTTTGGTAGTTCAGCCCCAGTAAAAGCTGTTGAGTGTTTGTATTCATGTAAATATTTCATGTAGACGAATACCCTGTTTCTGACAACTGGCAGTTATACTTTCCCAAATTGTTCTGACTCTCAGCTTGTTCTGGTCCTGAGAGTTTCTTGGCAAGAGGTAATTTTTGTTTTCTATATCCTTCAATGGATTTTTCTGTCATCAGTCAATCCTTTTAAGAGACAATGTCAATTTTTGTCTCCTACAGTATTCTCAAGGAAGGAGTTTCACAGCTCATCTGTGCATTGCATTTAAGGTAAAGATCTTCCTTTTGCTTGTGTTGTAAGACATATTTTTTTTGCCTCTGGTTCTTACATTGGAAGATGAAATGAAATTTTTATTGTTCACTGTCTCCATGTCACACATGATTTTATAGCCACACCATTCTCCTCTCTGTCATCCCCTCACTGTGAAGAGGCTCTTTAATGTATTTAGTCATACCTCACACAGAATCTCTTCCAAATCCTGAACTGTTTATACCACTTTTTGGCCTTTCAAATTCTATTTACCCTTTTTTATGGAGAGACCCAAATCCCACACAGTGTCTCAGTAAGTGGTGCACCATGGATTTACACCACAGAATAACGTTGTTTTCTATTTTGTTCTATTACTTTCTTAATAATTCCTAATATTTAATTTCCTCTCTTGACAACTATTGAATGACCTTTTCCAATCCAGGTATGACATCTCCACAGTCTCATCAGATCAGAACACTTCATCCTTAAAGAAAATATGAGTTATTTTTACCAATGTGCATCATTTTTTCATTTATCTGTGTTGAATAACATTCGTTATTCCTTTTTATCTCCAGATAGTCATTTTCAATTGTCCTGGTTTGAGAGCACCAGAATAAAAGTTTCCTGGAGCTGCTTAGCACTGCTGGCAGTCACAATGTGGGAGGAGGTGCAGCTGTACCTATGGGGTGGAGATGATGAGTCAAGTGTCCCCAATGGACCAATCATGGTGTTCCTTCCCATACGCTCAGTATATAAGGGCTGCTAAGGAGAATCCTGGGGCTTTTAGTGCCTGTTGTGCTGGGAGGATTGTCATGGCAGTTCATCATCTGTCCCTGTGTTGGTGTTCTCGCCTCCTGTTTTTGTGCTGCAGAGGAGCGCAGTTTGACGGGACAGGTCATCTTTCCCTGCCTCCTCAGGTGGGAGTGGCAGAACCCCTCTAAGGGTTCTTCTGTTTTCTTTCGGTGAGAAAATTATAGGTATGCATAGGTTTATTGAGTCAGGCACTGCTACATTTCCAAATGCAACAGTACTAACCTGTTGAAGTGAGGCTTAATCTTTCCCAAATAGAATGATGGAGAATAGATGATGGAGTAACAGCTCAGCAACAGTTTTCTGTGAAGAATTTTTGTGCTAATGCATCGGACAACTAATGGAAAAAAGTCCTCATATAAAGCAAATTCGTAGCCTGAGATCTCTATTATCTCTATGACTAATATATTTTTATTTACTTCACAATTTAACTGGGCCATTAACAGGAAATTGCATCATAAGTCTGTAATTGCAAATACAGGCTGTTCCCATTCACTGAATTTCATACTGTTGCTGTTTGCCTTTCCAAGCTTGTTTGGTATGACTTTAGCTTATTTCTAACACATTCTTCCCCCACCAATCCTTCCACCCTCCATTGGTCTGCGCTTTTTTACTAGCTCAGAAAAGATCGGAGCAGCTATAATATTACACAAGCATGTGAGGAGGCTTTTTTCATCAGGCATCCCTCTCTTGATTAATTTCTTTCAGCAGCTCTAATTTAAGCTAACAGCATATTCTGGAACTAAGACAAATTATGAAGTGTCCAACAGCTAAGGTATAGAATGTGATGTACACTGAAAAAGTTTTAAAATGCATATGGTGGATTAAATGAATTGTGTCATTAAGGCAGAGTATGACAGTTTCTGTGATGTTTTGTGAAGGACTGCTGGAAGCTAAATGATGAAAGACATTCAGATGAATATTGAAAATAGTAAAAACTAGAAAAATATTGTACTAATAAAATAAGAAGTTCAGAAAGTCCAAGAAGGTAAACTTGAAAATGAGACTATATAGATAACCTGCTCCTCCCCATACTGTGGCTTCCCCCAATTCCACTCCTCAAAACTCAAATGCCAAACAACAAAACAGACAAACAAGCAATCAGGGAACCAAGAATTGTTCCACCAGCTCTTGGAAGAAGAAGCATTCAGAATCTCTGCAACCTGAGAAGGAATGGCAAGACAGTGGAAATTCCTCTTGTCAGCTAGGCATTAGTCCCTAGCTCTGGAAGGCAACAATGAGGAAATAGGAACTGGAAGATGTTCTTTCCCAATGCCACAGAAGAATCCATGACCTGCTGCAGTACAAGCATTTAGTGAAGGTAAGCCTGGTACAATATAATAATACTGTAAAATATAAGCAATACTGTAATAATACAATATAATAATACTGTACAATATAAGCAATACTGTACAAATCATTGCTGAATTCTATGTATTATTCAAGTACGCAACCACCAGGCGGAGAGGGCAAGGCTCTTGCTTGAGGCACAGCTGTGGTCTAATCTATTCCTGCTCTCTCTAGTACTCTTGAACATCTAAAAGGAGACATGGATAGGGAGGATTACAGATGCATATCTCAGCACTGGCCTCCAAAGCTAGCTGATTGCATGGGAAAGCTTTTCATAGGGGAAGGTGACAGATATACAGCCTCTGAGTCCCTGGACCGCTTTGCTCTCTGAGGAAGAAAGCCTGAGCCAGTGAGTGAGGGCAAAACTCACATCTTATACAAAACCACATTGTCATATAAGCCTCAGCGAAGAGTGATTCCACCTCTTTTACTTATCCTAAACAACAACTCACTGTATATCTTTCTATTACTTATGATACTATTCACTGCCACCATCTTGTCAAGCAGCTCTTACTAAAAGGACATGGAAAGAGGACGGTTGCATAGCCTACTATAAAGAAATGATACAAAAGATATTTAAAGGTGATAAAGATAAAAATATAAAGGACCTTCAAAGGTAAAGGAGCTGACTCAGATTTTAGAAAACGACTGACATGTAGTTACTTTGAAGAAAACGGATGTCTGGGAAAGACACAGATATCACAAGGACCAGTAACAAATCTATAGCCAGTACTTTATAGATGTCATACTGATAAGCTAAACTGAAATTTTGAAGAATAATCGGCATTTCCACTCTCCAGCTAAAAATGTTTTGTAACTTACCACTGGGGATCGATCTGAACTTTTCTGTAGATCTGCAATGTCTAAGGCAGAGAATTAAATGTGAGCACATCCTGGCCCACAACTATGCTATTGAAATCTAGTCTTTGAAACAGGGTGACAACTTTTTAACTCTCTGCTAGGAATAGCCACTTGCCCAGTTTAATTCCTGAACCATATGTGGAAACTGTTCAGGAATGTGCTAGCTGGCCCAGACCAAGACCGCTATGAAAGAAACCATTCTGGCAAGGTAACTCTATGGAAACTTGATTCCAACACTGAAGAAAAATTCTTAGGACTAAGCGATATACTTATATAGTCATGGCACCAAACTAAGGAATGAGACCAGCAGAAGGTAAGTGATGCTTATGGCTGCAAGCTGCATTAGGCTGCTTATGTATATAAGAGATAGTAAAAACTAGGAAAAGAACAATTAATGAAATGTGAGAGAAGGATATAGCAGACCTAACAACTTAAGAATCAGTAATATTCATATATCCTTTCTAAGCCAAAAAAATAAATGCAGTTCTACAATAACAGGCTAATTTTCATTTAATATCTCCAATGAAAGCTGCAAGGTATGTATAAATGTCATGTTATAAACAGACTCTAACGAAAAGGGTGAAGAAAGATCTATAGTGTAAACTGGAAAGGACTAAACAGTGCTTACAGGTGAGTGGTGGATTTAGTTTATAGTTTCGTATGTCAGACTGCCTGACAATACGGATGTTCTCACTTTGGTGAGAAGTGGTATGATAATGCTTTAAGTTAAGCATACGATTGGTATGTATATGATAGCCTCATGTGTTAGGTTCAGCCAGATAGATCCTTCTTGAAAAGACAGTGAATGGATGACAAATCTGTAGGATAAGTGAGCAGTTGAAAGCAGGATAATACTGACAAGCTGACAGATATTTCAGTGAATGCAAGGGCATGTCTCCGAATGAGTGAGAAGATAATGTGATTGGCAATGGGAAACTAATTACTTACGTAGCACAAGTCTATGCTGAAACCAAGGGGAAAAAAAGTCACAAGGTCACTCTTCCTATTCTTCTTCCCTTAGATTCTTGTGCAGCATTTATCTATTGGGATAACATAACAGATACATCACTCACTTAAAGGAAGAATCATAATGGCAGTTATCCATTATCACTACTGAAGTATCAGTTATTCATTTCTATCTGAATAATATTGGATTAGATTTGGTCTACTGCATAAGTTCTTAACCCTAAGATGTTGCAAAAAACAGGAAAAAGAGGACTTTTCACAGGTCAATGACTGTCTTACAGAGGATTTTCTCTGCTGATATCTTCCAAAATACAATATGCAACATGGTTTACCCTTTCTGCTAGTACCAGACATTTGCTGAAATTAGGTTGCTCTAGTAAGCATAGAAAAAATCATGTTCATTTATTAACTTTTAAGGATGGTTGCCTACAGAAACGTTTGAAAGTTTTTGGTCAAGTGCTTAAATTCTTGCCCATTACTGAAGTGCTGAGAGTTAGCTGGACTACTGATTTCATGAAAGAGAAATTGGTGCAAGACATTAAGAGAGGAAGGGTTTTCCCTGCCAGTAGGAAATAGATTACAAAGAAGACTGGGATGAACCAGAATAAGAGACTGGAACAGGGAGTGGACATATGGGAAAGAAGTTGGGAAAGAGGTTAGGAAGGTATGAGAAGCCAATTTGAGTGCAATCTCGGCAAACAGAGAAACTTAGGCAGTATTCCTGCCTGTGTTCTCTTGGTCCAACTGGCTGATCAATGGAAAATAAATCTTCCAGAATAGAATCTCCTAAAGGCAGGTAATACTTTTCTTCTTCATCAGAATACTTGTACTCCGTCTGAGAACTGAATATTTGAAGGTTTTTTAAGGATATAAAATGAAATAAGGATTGTTTCACTGTTAGCTGAAAACGTTTTAAAAACTGCTCTTGTATTACAAAAGGGGAAAAAATAATCACACAAGTCTATGCCTTGGGTTTCTTGTGGCAAGTTAATCCAAACATGAATCTGTTGCCCATATAGTATGAATATGATTATTTTATATTAGTGCTTGCCCCTGAATCACTTAGTACAATCATGAGGTGGCCTTAGGGGTTATTAAAATTGCTGAAAGTTTAGTCAATGTTTCCCTCTTTGCTTTATGCAAATGTATTAAATTATGAGCACAGAAAAAATGAATCAGGACATGAGCTGAACTGCTATTAATTTAGCTAGGCAAATTAAAAAAGGAAAAATCCAGACATCAGTAGTGGGCTATTTTATTAGCACCGCATTTGAAAAATTAAAGAAATTCAGGCTGTCCCATTCTTCACCACAGAAACAATCAGGTGAAATCTGCTAGAAAATCTGTTGAAATGTGTTAGAGGAACACACCTGGGGAACCAAGTTTCAAAAAGTCTGGGGTAGAAGGGAGAGGATACAAGATTCTGATATGCAAATTTAATACAGACTTATCTTCTTGTCTGTTGAATTCTGAAAGGCCTTTGACACAGTGCCCTACAATATCCTACTCTCTAAGTTGGAAAGACATGGATTTGATGGATGGACTGTTTGATGGATAAGGAATTGGCTGGATGGTCCCAATCAGAGTGTAGTGGTCAATGGCTTGATATCTGGATGGAGATGGGTGTCAAGTGATGTCCCTCAGGGGTCCGTACTGTGATCAGTGCTGTTTAAGATCATCAGCCTCAGCAAGCTGAGTGGTGTGGTCAACATGCCAGAGTCATGGAATGCCTACAAGAGTGACTTGGACAAGCTGGAGTAGTGGGCCCATGTGAACTTTATGAGGTTCAACAAAGTCAAGTGCAAGGCCCTGCACCTGGATCGAGACAATCCTCATCATCAATACAGGTTGAGGGTGATGTACAGTCCTGAGGAAAAGGACAGCGAGCTGGACAGGAGCCATCAATACGTACTCACAGCCCCAAAGGCCAATCGCATCCTGGGCTGCATCAAAAGACGTGTGGTCAGCAGACTGAGAGACATAATTCTGCCCCTCTGCTCTGGTGAGACCTCACTTGGAGTACTGTGTCCAGCTCTTGAACCATCTACAAAAGAAGGATGTGGAACTGTTGGAAGCAGGTCCAGAGGAGGGCCACAAAAATGATCAAAGGGCTGGAACACCTCTCCTTCAAAGACAGGCTGAGAGAGTTGGGGTTGTTCGGCCTGGAGAAGAGAAGGCTCCAGGGAGTCCTCATAGAAACCTTCCACTACCTGAAGGGGACCTACAAGAAAGCTATTTACAAGGGCATATAGTGATAGAATGAGGGGCAATGGTTTTAAGCTAGAGCAGGGTAGATTTAGATTAGTTGTTAGGAAGATGCTCTTTACAATGAGGGTGGTGAAACACAGGAACAGGTTGCTGGGAGAGGCGGTGGAGGCCCCATCCTTGAAGACATTCAAGGTCAGGCTGGATGGGGCTCTGAGCAACCTGATCTAGTCAAAGATGTCCCTGCAGGGTGATTGGACTAGATGACCTTAAAAAGGTCCCTTCAAACCCAACACATTCTATGATTCTTCAGCATATAGAAATTCATAGTGAAGGACTGAGACAATGTTCTGCTTTATAAGATTGTGCAGCTGTTTGAGTGTAAAGCCCCACAGCTGTTCTTCTGAGTTATACTTTGAAGAAGGGAGAAGTGTAAAAACTTCTGCAAAACAGTTGCTGGTCACACCTCAAGACCCTACTGACTACCAACCGTTCTGGGGGCATGTGGTTATTCTCAGCTGCAGTCAACTGAGGCTAAATCATTCATATATATATTCACTTTGTCTAATCTATTTCACATCAAAGCTGATGGAAATTGCCCATTAGCAATTAGAGGAAATATGTCTGGGACAAAAAACTCACATTGCTAATAACGTTGCCTAATTGCTATTTCATATATCCACCTATAACCAACACAAAACATCAGACGTGCTTTCTGGAATGGCCAAAAATATTTTGATGGCAAAAAATTCACTTACTAAAATTGCCTCTAATTTGGGAAGTTAATGAGCACTTGTTCTAAAATAAAACTGTGATTTATTTTGGAAGGCAGAGTGAATCTGATTTCATTTATGTTAATTTTTCACAGATAAATGATAAAAATCTGCATCCTGGAATGCCTGGTTGCTGAATAGCTAGACTAAAATTTATTCCCATATGAACTCCATTTGCAAGCAATCAACTTAAAAAATAAACCACTGGATGGCTGGAAATCAGATAGTAAAATAATATTTGCTAAGACATTTACTTTTAATGTATATAATCAATTACCACATTTGTTATAATACGTGTTCTGGAAAAGATCATGTACCCATAAAGGTTCTGCTTCAGGCTGACCTAATGTATATAGAACCTTAGGATCAGTGTAATACATAAGGTATATATAACCATGTATTTCAATATTAGCTTTTAGTCTGTGCTCATTTCTCCTGTCTCATTAAACATAATAGGAATGGAGAGTCAAATGTAATTGGGATATTTTATTTTAAATAATACATTAAAATATTTTATACCAGAGAATGCTGAATCTCAGATTCACAGGGGCACACCTGTTGCCTCTGAATTATGACCTTATTAAGTTAAAGTGTGTGGGATGAGTTTTAGGATCTCTTTAAGTATAATTGGTGTCCCTGATTCTCCATTTGTTTACTCCATGTATAAACCTGAATTGAAAGGATTCACTGTGGTCACACTTACATCTAAAATGTCAATCTAATTAAGAATTTGCCTGTATAGCTGAAACACTTTTGACTCCAGAACTGAATGGGCAAAATTTGACATTCATAGACTCGAATGGCCTATAAATACTTACACATAACCAGTTATGCACTGGGCAATATGTATATGGATCTTTCCTGTAACTACTAATTGGGTGATAATAAAATCTTTTCGTCCTTTTTCCAAAGCTCAGGAGTCCCAAAACTCATTGCTGAGCGCAAGCATTTGACAAGCACCTGACATTATAGAACCTTACCTTTTTCTTCAATAGTTAGCCCTCAGTAGTCTGTTTTTGTTGGAGTGGAAGCTTTTTGGGGGTGTTAATGTTAATCAGCATACCAGTTTGCAATTAATTATGTGATAATTGCTGAAAGAAATGTTCTCCATTTACTGATGCTGAGAAGCCGGTGAAAATATGTTTCTGCCAGCCAGTGTGGTTTCTAAGATTCATCTGTTTTCTGGATTCATCTGTCTCGAGAGAGCCTTAAGATAGGTGATTGAATCAAGTGCTGATGTGTGGATGATGCTACTAGATTCTAGCAAGTCCTGGTAAACTAAGCTGCCAGCCCATTGAAGTATGAAGTGCTCAAGAGGAGGAGTTTCTGGTGAATTATCTTAAGCTGTGTTATCTCTCTTTTTTTTTTTTTTACTGGACCAGCAACCATGTGTGAGTATTATTTATGACCTTATTGACAATATTTGAGAAAGAAGATTTCTTAGGATGTTTTCAGTGTTCTCAATCATTCTAACACTATCTGCATGATAGAAATATTTAGCAGCAAAAGTATATTTAGAAGAAAAAAAAAGCCTAATCCATATCTTAAATCTCACTACTTATTTGAGCTTTAGATTCAAAGTCCTAATGTTTCAGGCAGGTTCTAGCTTATGTGGGGGTTGAGTTAGAGTGGTCATTATTGCCTAGATATTCAAAGATACTTCACAGAAGTATCAGCTTTCTTTGTTCTTATTTTCTTGTTACAATAAAAAATAATTATTCCTTACAAATGCTTTTTAGTAGATCAGTCAAAACCAACATTGCCCCTTCCTTCATTCAGAGGTGACGTTGACTTCTGCACCCAAGCCATGGCAATCTACTGAGGACTAAGCGGATAATGCCATGCATACTGAGGTTTATTTGCTTATTAAATGACTTTAACTTTACTGAATGAACTCACTC
>NW_009707702.1:0-45016 GCF_000703405.1 Apaloderma vittatum | reverse complement strand
AGGAATGCTGTGTCTTGGCTAACTTTTCAGCTGGGCTAGATTTGAGAGAATTATATCCATGTTGTCCTCTGAAACTGCCAACAAAAGGCCTATTAGAAAGTAAAGCAAGCCTGCAGCCCGAAGCTAACAGCTTTGTGATGTGTTTACAATTCTCAGTATATCTCTTGCATAGCAATACCCATAGCGTGTGTGTGAGCTCAGCATTCCGTGCAAAATCCTTGTGGGGCAGATTGATGTTGATTTTTTTCCCCCAGCTTTGTATTCTAAACTGAACACTCAAACCTAGTTTTCCTTGGTGATTTTGATAAAACAACAACCCCTTGCATTCTCTAAGAACTATCTTGAAATGCAAAGATTAATTTTAGTGCAATGAAAATAAGGAATAGGAGACTACATAGTTTAAGAAAAGTTTTTTGGTCAAGGTTTTCATGTTAAATACAAAAGGACAGAGAGATGCAACTTGAATATCTATTTCCAGAGCCATATGAAACAAATATCCTATTCTTCAAGAATTTTTTAAATTTGTTATGAGAAGCAGGTGCTTCTATAATAGCATCTTACTTATATAGTGCATTGGTTACTGTTTTGTACTGCTGAATTTAGCAAAGTATACATATGTCAATCAAAGTTTATTGAAACCTTAACTGAGAACAAATAACTGCAGGCTTGTTGCTCCAGCTGAAGTCACTGGCAGAGCTCATTTAAATGGAAAGGGTTCAACACAGAGTGCCATGTGAAGCTGTTTCTTAGACTATTTTTCATTTAAGAAGAATAGTATCTTTTTATTATCATTATTCTCCATTAGCATGGGGAAGTCACAAAATATTTATTTTTTAGACACAGTAGATTTTAATATTTTTGGGATAAAAAGGAACTGATTTTCATGTAATACATGTAGAACTAATTTATATGGAGAGAGGCACTTGGAGCATAAATACATAAAAAGTTACAAATAATATGGCAGGACAGCTGACAGGTGGAACTGTTTCTGGTAACACAGGCTGTTCTGGATTTTTCCAGCACAAAATTAGCTCCAATCACACTACTACAGAAAGCTGTGTTTGTGTCACAGATGGCCTTTCACATTCATTTTCTATGATACCAGAAGTTTCCTCTAAAAATATTTCTCCTCTTTTACAAAACCATTACTCCTTTGTGAAAGCTCTAGAGCCATGAATTCAGGCAGGGTGGGTATCAAACGTTTTCCTGGAGTAAATAAAGCTTCTGTTAGTAATGTTCTGCATTGGGCAGAATGAAATGCAAGAGTTCAGCTGTGTGACCTTCTGCACAAAAACTCTTAAGTCCGGAAAGTGAATTCCTTGCTACCTGCTACCTTGTTTAAAACTTGGAAGGCTTTTAAAAATGATGGAAAGCAGGCAAAATCACCCAGGGACTGGAGTGTGGATGGCATCGCATTTGTGTTCATATACACACCCAGACTGGAAAACAAGTTATAGACCAGGTGGGGTGTCCTAGGGAATCACAAATTTCAGAGAGAAACAACATTTAAGGAATTTAATGAAATCCTAAAGCTTAGATTCAGTATAGGTAGAAAGACAGCAAAGTGTAACTTTGGTAGAATTCATGTGTCTGAATCTACCTAGAGGATGACAATAAGAAATAGTTGTCACTCTGCTTCATCCTGACTCTGCAAAACCTTAAAGTTCATAAGCAGCCTTCATTTTAGAACTTCAATCTAGCTTTTTGTTGCCCTTCTATATAATCACAAGTTAAAATCTCTTCTATGACCTGTAAGCTATTTCTGTCTCACATTATTTATTCTTTTCTTGAAATACATATGGATTTAAATGGATATATTTTTGTAAACATATGCATATATCCATAAGCTCCATTTATTTATAGGAAATAGACAGACAAATACTTTAGAGGTGTTGTTTCTTACCAGAAATTTCCAGAATACTCAGTAATTACAGTAACCAACTCAGCTGATTTCTGCACTTTCTTTCAAAACAAAGAAATATTTTAAGTGCAATCTCTTCACCTAATGTTTCGTTTCATTACTCAGGCACACTGTGTATATGTTGACTTCCCCCTTCTAGACATGCATTGTATATATCTACTGTTTATAATGTCTGTTCCTGTCAAAAAATCAGAGCCCCAAATACAGTCAGTTTTCTTGGTTTCAGCTGAGATTGATATCGCTGATTTTCTGCTGCCCTCCTGTTTCTGTGTTTCTGGGTATTGGATTAAGCTGAAGCAGAAGTCAGTAATAGGTGAGTCGCTATTGCATTTAGGGGAATTGGCTTTATTTCTTCTCTTTGAAAGTTGTTAGCAATGTTGCTGGTGTTTGTGGACTGTTTTCTTTTAAGATAATAGGCCATTCACTTTGTTTTCCTCTAACTGTTCTTATATCAGCTATTTTGATGGCACCTCTTTTCTCCTGTTGTCTCTGAGGTACTCCAAAATGCTATCCTTCACTCTCTGTTTCTCCCACTAAGTGTATAATTTCTGGCAGTTCATTCATACGCCTCTGCTCTGTGCTGATTTATGAATTTTCTAATAGGCTGATGGTGGCATCCCTGGTATCTCACCTGGAGTGAGTCATCATCTCTTTTTAACTCAGTATGACCAAAAATTAACAGCTGAATTTTTTTTCATAGCTTCTCTTCCCCTCCATCTCTGTTCCAGTTGGCAACTTTGAACAACAAAACTTGAAGGTTGTATTTTGCTCATTTACATCAGATAGCTCTGAGATGTCCCTGTGCTGCTGCTTTTTCATCTTCACTATTCTCCCAGTGTGCCTCGTTTTCACCGCCTAATACCATATCTCCTATTTAGACTCTCATAATATCCTTCAATGACTGTCGTCACCTTTTTAAATCCTCCTTTTTCAAATGCATACATCACCCAGCCCTTTATAAAATTCAGTCTCTGACATCATGTTGATCTGACTCTCTTTTTTCCTTCATCTTCCAAGGCTCTTCTCCTATCTGTATCTTCTCAATTTCAAAGCTCTGTGTAACTACTCTTCGCAGAGGTGTTTGATGCATTCTTTTCTGGTTGCTTATGCTCAAGACAGAACCTTTTAGTTTATGTGAAAAGGTAACGACCCCATTGGAGCAAACCTAGAGTACATTTCATGGCAGGCTTGTCTATAAGACATGCTGCTGAGTGATGGCTCTTTGGTGACTTAACTGAAATGTAGATAGTGTCTAGTTCTCAGCTGACAGATGTCTACATTATACAATTAGATGTTATAACTGGCATTGATGTTTGTTTGGCAGTTTCAGCGGAGGTCAGGCACTGAAACAGTTTAGAGACTAAATGATTCTGTCACTCCAAGACTTGGTCACTTCAGAACAGGACTGAGGGTGTTGATCCCAGACTACTTTCTCTGTTTTCTGTGTGTGAGTGCATGCTGAGGACTTAACCTGTCAATCTAACATGGCTCAGAAATGCTGCGCTAACTTTAGAAGAGATGACGTGCCTAGAAAAGTTACTGCACAAATCCTGAAGGTCATAATTTTCTGACAAAAGTATAATGATCTTGCAGCATGCAAAAGCATGATGATCTGTCAGCATTTGTCCTTTGCTTGCTTGTGAGAATCACTGACATGTCTGCTTCAGCCATCAATCCTTGTCAGTAATACATCTTTAATTTTTTTAACCTTTACTCTTTGTTCACACTGCCTACTTCTGCCCTTTAAAACATGCCAGGTAATAAATAAGGGGAAAAATGTTTTTTGGAGGCCCTGCTTCAGAGACTGAAATAAGAAACATTCTGACCACTTTCTAAATAGTTTCACTGAATTCAGGTAATTAGAAAATCAAATTTTACAGCCAGCTATGCAAATTTACCAATCCAGAGCTCTACATTCATTCACTGAGCTCCCTGCAGGATCAAGATCCTCAGAATGTGTTGCAAGATGATCTGGTTAAGGCATAAGGCATTTAATGACTCTTTCTAGTATAGCCTTACGGTTCTGACTCATGTCATTGTTCCTGAAGAGTGGTTTAGAGAAAGGTATCAGTTTGTATTTCAATCATCTCGCATAACTTACTGACAGACACTTCCCAAGGACTTTCCTCAGATTGGAATAATAATGCACTGAACACCTTTACCAAGAGGACAAACAGCTGACAGGTGTCAAGGAGAGAGGGAGGCTGACGAGGCATCTGCAAGTTGAATTATGTACCAGCAAGGAAACATGACTAGTTATATCAGAGAAGAAAAATGTGGGATTTGACGAGGTGTTAACTCATTGGTGTTTCATAATCCTTGGAAGCAGCAGCCACAAAAAGAGATGCAGTTTCATCTCAGTAAGCAGGAAAATGATGATACATTTACAACAATAAACAAAGCAAAATTAATAAAGACATTAAGATAGGATCTATTAGAGCTGAAGTTGGGAGAAAACACCACCATGAAGATTTATAGTCTGAGAAAGCAATATGAACTGTATATGCGATTAGTATTTATCTTAGCAATTCATACCCATCAATTTGCAAGGTGATTTCTAGCATATAACTGAATCGCTGTTAATTAAACATGATTTCAGCGAAAGATAAGTAGAATTTTAATACTTTGGTATCTAGTCTTATGGTACACATGTGCACTGTGTCCTTGTCAGATTTTAGCTTTTGAATATATCAATTTTAGAGCAGGAACTCTGTCATTTGGATGTTACAGCACAGACCACAGTAAGACCTGCTTCTGCCTGAGCCTGCTATTGCGTGGAGCAGCATGAACAGCAGCAAAACACTGGTAACCAAGTCAGATACTAGCCCCCTGCACTATTTCCCTCTGCTGGTTAGGGTCAGTTATGCAGATTCTGACTTCTAAAACACTATGAAATGGAAGCTGGAGAAACTAACGTAGATTAATTGCACTTTTGGTGTCATTCACTTTCGCCGTTCATCTTCTGATCTAAGACCTAGGAGAAAGGTGTGGAGAGAACAATAACAGGATGCTTCCTGAAATCTCCTGCTGCCAGAAGTGAGGTGGTGCAGGACTCACAGTGAGTATCTTAAAGTCTGTTTTCCTCACTGATGTTTAATTTCTAGAAGATAAAGGCCTTGCACTCTCATTTCTTCACAGAGCTGCTCCAGCCTTCTCCCATGTATCTTTAAAAATTATTCTGTAGGGATAACAAACAATGATTTATCTTCCTTGAAGAGTGAAGTCTGTGAGCCATATCTCTCAGATTTTTCCATCCTTGCCCTTACTTTTTTACTGGAAAGGATGATTAAACCAAAATTTATTTGCTGAAACATTGAGAGCTTTTTAGTGTTTTAATTAAATAGTAAAGATCTGAATCATGTTTTTAAAATATAAAATGCCGAAGAAGGAATATATAGAGAGAGTTACAAAACAGTACCCTACAGAGAGCTTGAAGAATGAGCATGAGATCAGTTCTGGAAGTAACTTTTTTGTTATTGAGAACCAATAATGTCCTGACTTGAGTATTCATCTGACAACATCTATTATTTTATGTGAAGTGTGAGCTGGACAGTTTATACATTATTATTTTTTCATACTATGCATATTGAATTATGTAAGACCAGCATAACCCTTCAGAGACATGGATTTATATACTTAAGGTCTATAAGCTTTTTGCTAGTATTCATCGTAAATCATCCCAGGAGCCTCTAGCAATTATTTAAAGTTTGAGATGAATTCAAGCATTGTCACCTTTATTTCTGGTGTTTATTAATTTTCTCTTCCACTTTTATGTCTTCTTACCTTTTTAATGATGTTAGATGAACAACTTAGCTTAGCTTTCATTTTATTTTATGTGTTTTTTTTCCTCCCATGGCCCAGAAAGTTTGCACAGTGAATACATCAGTTTTAATTTTCTCCTTTAATGTGCTCAATAACCAATAGCATGCACAGTGGTCATAGTAGTATGCAGGCTGCCATGTGTTGGGGAGGAGAAAAACCCAGTGGCTTTCTAACAGGTGGTGAATCCAGATGTCATGGCAGGGCAGGAATCTTGATGGCTGAGGCTCAGCCCCACAGGTCCATGTTGAGACAAGCAGGGCTGGCCTTGAAAAGGCAGCCATCGTCAGCCAAGGGTCCAGATCACTACATAAGTCCATGGTGAAAAGGCAAGTCCAATGCTGAGTTGGGAACAGAAGTCAGGTTCAGATCCAGTGATGGTACCCAGCATGAGCCTAGTGATCATCTGATATGCCCATAGTGATGAAGCAGGTCCAAGGTCAACATGGGAAGTCATCTGGAAGGATCTAGATCAACAGGATCCATAGCTAGGCACAAAGCAGAGCTGAGTTGAAATGTAGCCCCTGGATACACGGGGATAGAAGAACCAGATGGGGTTGGTCAGGGCCATTGGGAACTGCTGATGCACACAGAGCACTGACAGCCAGTTGAACAATATCCAAAGTGTACTTCATAGGCATATGATTGGTTTTTGTCGGCTGTAGGATCTCCTTGAGCTGTGAAACACTATCTTTAAACATACAAAATGTCACTGCAGAGCTGAGAGGAGAATCTTACCCCATTCCAGACAGTGGCTCCTGGTTCTTGCTGATCTCAGAATAATTCTTCCCTCTTCTCCTCCACCCTGTTCCCCTAAATATGATTGCAGCCTAGTTCTTATGTCATTGTGCATTTTGATAGGTGTAAGGGCAAATAATTAACTACTGCAATGGATACAAGCTGTATAATTTTATCATGAAAGAAGAATCAAGCCCACAAATTCATCCTGGCAATGGCTTTGTCTAACCTGTTGAATGTGTCATCCATTTAGTCCCTAAGGAACTGATATACTTGGCCTTGAGTGTAATAACACCCTTATTGAATTTCTAGCAAGGAGTATTCAATGTTCTGAAATTGTTCAGAATTTTGTATTTCTTATAAATTCTGTGTTACTTTGAGACACGTGTCAGCTGGGAAAATTGAAAGCAGATTGCAAGGATGGCCTGTGAGATTGTCCTGTGAAAAGAAAGGTGCATTGACCCTTAGCAACATTAAAACTCCCAGTTATTTTTAAGAAGGGGTAAGCTGTAGGGTATGGACAGCAAAAGCCAAATTTGTGCACATGTGGAATTCATTTTTTGCTATGTTTCATGCTGTTAAAATTTGCAGTGTTATAACCACTTAGCAATGCGGCAGTGACTTGGAAAGGGGCACACTGCCTTCTCTGGTTTCCATCTGGATTTCTGCTTTGCTACTCACTAATGGTAATAAAAGAGCAACTGAAGGAGCCTGTTGGAGAAGGTATTGGGTGGTGCAAAGCCTTCAGCAGCCTTAAGAGGAGAGATGTTCTGAGATTTAAAGTGAAGTTGTGGTCCGTGTCAGGAACTGTCCTGGGTTGGGGGTTAAAACAGGAAATCCTGGAGAGAAAACATATGCTACTGAGTTCTGATGAGTACATCTCACTTTTTGTCTCTTTACTTTCCTTCTTGGTCAAGACCTCCCCCAGCCTGATCAGTAAAAGTATGAACCACTTGTACTTATCCTTTCAGTGATGTTGTACCTGACAGCTACATAATAGTCACTACTGTCAGGAAGATAATAGCCTTGAGCTGTATAAGGACTTTATTTGTGTTGTCTGGGTTACACCATGCTGTGCTGAGATTCAGACTAATGATCATTATATAGTCATATCCTTGGAGGAATATTCCCAACAAGGAAGTTAATTAGGAAGTGTGTCACAAACAATGTTCTCTATCCGAGCAAAGAGTTTGAAGTGACTCAGACACACACACACACAAGAGACAAAAAAAAGTGGGGAAAAAAAAAAAGAAAAGCCCTTTCTTTGGTTTGGAGACATTATTTTCTTCTTCTCAGCCTCTATTTTTATTTTTCAGTTTGTCTGCTCTTTTCCTCCGCCAAGCTACAGTCCGTCTGGATGCACTTCCCTATAAAGCTGTGGAACTCAGTCTTAATTATTTTAATTATTTCAGTACTTCAGAGAGTTCTGGGCTGTGAACTCTAGTTAAACATCTCCTGTTTCCTGTCATCTTAAAAGAGGAGAAACCTCCAAAAGCTGAAGATTATATGTGTTTTTCAATTCTACTTTTAGCCCTAATAAATATTGACCCTGTTTATTTTCATCTTGAGGATGAAAAGAGGAGTAATATCACTAGAAAATCCAAATGAATACTGAAATTTCCTTTTTCTCAGTCTTTAAAAAAACTGCAAACATTATGATGTACTGCATGCACACTAGGAGGGAAGAAGGAGGGAAGTAGGACTACACTCACAACACGTTAATTTCCTTGGTTAAGGAGACAGTGTGGTGCAAAAAATTGATTACTTTGGAATTCAGTAGGATCTGAGAGATACAGTATACTTTTTTCTGACTTTAGGGCAATTCATAATTGATGACTATTTAGAAGTTTCAAGACCACAATGGAAGACTTATCATGTAATAACTGCTGGCTTCATGGTGAGTTGTCTATTACTGCAGCACCTAGAAGGAATGTTTCTGCTGAGAGCTAAGAACCCATGCAGGTAACTTGGTTCACCTAGCACCTGTAAGCTTCAGATGGTCTAATTATTGTCTGAATTGGGCAATACAATGACTTTCAGGCTCATTTTTCCACCTTCTATCTCTTTACTCGTCATACCACAGTTTGAGCTAAAACTGACCATGTGCTTTCCGTCAGAACCTACCTCAACGCATCAGGTGAGTTTTGCCCATTTGGTGTACTGCTGTGAAATTTGTTCATGATTCTTGATAAAGTGCAAAGTTAACATACATTTACAGTCATATTTGTGGAAGCAACTACAAAAGCAAGCCCCAGCAAGATGCGTTATGTTTTTTCAAACTATATGACTGAAGCTACAAATATAGGGAAAATGCACACATTTTCAGAAAAAAAACGTATGAAAGTGCAATAAAACAAATAGCAGTTCTGGAGTTTCAGCCAATGAAAATAGTCTATGATATTGGATCTTTATGTTGGAAAAGGTTTCCTTGCTATGTCGTAGTTTGTCTGATGGTGCTCTTCATTTTAGTTTCACAAGTGCAGTGTCTCTAGTGGAGGGGACACTAATGCTTTCAAGGGCCAAGAAACCCTTGCTGTAACTTGCTGTAGATCAGACTACTAGGAAAAGATGAAAGGTTTACTGATTTCATATTTGACATCCGTCTTGTAAGTACCTTTAAATATTTCTCAATTCCAGAGGTGATTACACTATGCTATGAAGCAAGAGCTTATTACAGAATCACAGAATGTTAGGGGTTGGAAGGGACCTCTGAAGATCATCTAGTCCAACCTTCATCCCAGCATACCTAACCACTACACCATAGCCTCAAGTGCTAGATCTACTTTTTTTTAAGCTTAACCAAACACATAAAAATTAATTGTAACCATTCCGTGCATACTAAACAGTTTCTCACATGGCTGCAGCTTACTAGAAAACTGATGAATGTTCAGAATGTGCTTCTCTTCATTTGTCTTGATTCCAGCAAGCATGTGAAAGTAGTAATTTAGCATACATTATGCTAACCCAGCAAAAATCTGACTTCCTGAGCTGACAAACCCAAATTCCTTCAAATTATTAATCTTTCTTATTAGTGGAGAGATGTCAGGTATAATGTAGAAAGAGGTGTGGCAAAGGTCAATAAAAGAAGAGAGTAAGACAGGAAATTTGAATTACTTATCTGTGAAAACACAAGTAGCACTTTCACATACAAGAAGTTATTTTAATCTAAAAAAAGCAATAATCCTCATGAAAGAAATGTAAATTTTCACTTGAAGTGACATATTAATTGTCCTCATATGTTTTATCTATCTGAATGGACTAACCAAAGTAATTGGAATGTTGTAACTTAATGCCAAGTCATTATAAAAATTGTTGAGGTCAAGGATCTAAGCACTGGGTAAATCACAGTTTGCTATTCTTTTCAGCTGGTATCTGCTCATGAGAAAGAGATAATTGTCTCAGGTGTTGCTTATATGGCAACATTTTAGATTTTGGAGCTTTTTTTTTTAAGGTTAATTCTGTTGGAGCATTATTTGTTCCTTAGATATTTTGAATGTGTTGCATTGCAAAATAATCACATGCTGTAAAAAAATGTTATGCAGAACAGATATAAGATCCGTCACAAAGTGAGGAGCCCAGTCTCCATAAGGAGATAGGTGTGGAAGTCACTGATCTCTGAAGTTTGCAGTTTTTTGATGCATATTTTGAAATCAATCAAGATTCATTTTCATAGAATCATAGAACAGTTTTGTCTGGAATAGACCTTCAGGATCATTGAGCCCAACCTTTTCCTAGCCCTATCAACACCACTAAACTGTGTCCCTCAGCACAACATCTCCCCTTCTCTTAAACATCTCTAGGGATGGTGACTCAACCACCTCCCTGGGCAGCCTGTTCCAATGCCTGACAACCCCCTCAGTAAAGAAATTCTTCCTAATATCTAACCTGAGCCTTCCCTGGCACAACTTAAGGCCTTGTCCTATCACTCACCACGAGGGAGAACTGCCGCCTTGCTTCAACCTCCTTTCAGGTAGTTGTAGAGAGCGATAAGGTCTCCCCTCAGTCTTGTCGTCTCCAGGCTAAACAGCCCCAGATCCCTCAGATGTTCCTCATGTGACACATGTTCCAAATCCTTCACCAGCTTGGTAGCCCACCTCTGTACCCTCTCCAGCACCCCAACGGCCCTCGTGTAGTGAGGGGCCAAAAACCAGAGACAGCACTCGAGGTGTGGCCTCACGAAAGCTGAGTAGAGGGGAATGATCACTTCTCTGCTGTATAAATATCCTCAAAAATTGTTAGAAATATGTCTTATTAGTGATTAGGTTTGACTGAAGATTTTACTCAAAGACTTAATCCCATCTTTGTTCTCAACTTTGAAACAGCTTGTGCTGATAATTGTAGGTTCTTTGCAAATATAACTCAAATCTTCGGTGTATTTTTTTCCTGACAAATCAGTGACAAAGATCGTCAAAGCAGAACTGGAGGAATAGTTTCCATAAGTTCTACTGTGAATTGCTTCTCACATTTCTAGATAACATTCAAAAATATTTTCTGAAATACACTGAGTTGAAGAGCTTGGAATAATACGTATTTTTGGCTGTGGCCTGAACCCTTACCTGCATCCTAAAGATCAGTAATCAGATTATTTATATTGTCCATTTTGCAGTTTGTGTTTTCTGTTTAGTCCTGTGAAGTGCTTCATATAAGCAGACTCTGCATCTCAACTGAAAGAGAAAGTTGCTTATCTTGGAATAAGGTAGTGCTTAGAGCACTGCCTACCACACAGCCAACACAAAGGCAAAGTTGCTTGGTTCAAAGCAAGAGCCTGTATTTGGGTTTTTAGTCTCCCAAATGAGATAGGAAAAAAGTGTATGTTTTACATTGAAGGGAATATGAGGGAGAAAGACTTCGTGCAACAGATTTGGGACAATTTTTGCCATGACCTTCACAGTAACCTGAAGACACTAGCATTAATATCTAGCCTACATTTGAAGAATGTAGGCTAGACTTGAGATGTACCCATGAGCTAGATCCCCTGGCCCAATTTCCTGCAGAAGCTGGTTCTAGATAAACTCTGGTTCTTGGACCCTCTGATCTTTCCTAGGGGATCCCTTTAGCAATGTAACTCCACTGAGATGTTTTGAAGAGTACCTGTATAACCAAATTCTTGAATGACCATTAAAGGAAAATTATAATGATCCTTCTCTGGCCTTCCTTACCTCCTACCAACACAGCAGTCAGCAAAGTACCTCAGCTTCCAACAGGAGAGTTTCTAGCAAACATAAATGCTTAATAGCATCTTAGTAAGCATGTTGCTGGAGAGAAAGAGAAAAGAAGTGGGAGGAAAGGATGCATTAGGTGCCCAATTACTACAAAACTATGTATAAGCAAAGAATTTCTCAGTCTTGATACTGCTCATAGTTTATCCACTCTCACTACCTCATCAGTACTCAGCTCTTTCTACACAAATTTACAGACTCAAAGGGCAGAATGTCTTCTATGAAAAGACAGAGAGAGATAGAAATAATTGAAAATACTTATATAATTCAAATTAATGTGAAGTTTCCCAGAGAAGAATCATCGAGGCCAACATTTTGGTAAATAACAGCAAAATATCTTGCCATGCTAACATATAGCTTCCACATTGTGAACAAATGCAAATGTAATCAACAGAAGAACATTATTCATATACAGAAAGCAGCAAATTGGGCATTGCTTATTTGATAGAGCCATATAAATTACCATCCGTCATGATCCCAGCACTTTTTATTAAGTTTCTTGGCAAGAAATATTTTGGCAGAATCGTATTAAAAATATATATGCATTCAAAGTTGTTTATCTTCAACAGTTAGATTTTGGCAGGGCAAAGCACTAAGATATTAATAAAAGGTGGGAAAAACTGAGATTTTATATTAGGAAGTATCTGTTGCTGAACCAAAAAATATAGAAATGTCTATATAATTGCTTTATGTAGAATTTTGGGTTATTTGCAGAACCGCATTTTCATGCTGTTATTTATGTTGCACCACAATAATAAATTCCTTACATCTTCTAGTAAACAGGCATTTGATTAAGCAGTGTCACAAGGCTGAGCCACAGCTATGCAACCACTTGACATGGTGCCGTCTCCACTGCTGCCAAAAGATGTTTCTCACCTTTTGTTACAGCCCTAATTTGAGTTGGTTTGCTCAGGTTCCTTAACCTAGTGTAAGGAGACTCTACAAGGAGGATAAAAATATAAAATGGTTATTCACTGGCTAACACCCCCCTCCCCCCCAAAGATAGCGAGGGGGTGTGATGAGCTATAAGGCTAAACATGAGCACGATCACTACCTTGATGAGGTGTCTGAAGAGTCTCTGCTGACCAGGCAGGTTTCCGTGGTGGAAAGCATTTGCTGCCGAGCTGTTGTCTTACATCAACTCCAGGCAAAACTGGTGACGCTGTCAACTCCAGTTGGTTGATGATTCCTAGTGAGGTCCCAACTAAAAAGACCATGCTTTGTCTTGGTTTCTTCTTCTGGGTCTTGTATCTTTCCATCCTGGTGATTTTGACCGTGAAACTTTGAGCTACTGCTCTGTGTGCGCATGTGTACGTGTGCACTCGCTGACAGCACAAGCTACAGAGACAGGGAGTGGCACTACCTTCCCCTTACGGCTGCTCGTTTCCCCTGCTCTGTGCTGTGGTTTCTGGGGCTGGCAAAACCGTGCAGTGGGATGAGCTGAGTTTGGAGAACTGGAAATGAAACCAGTTGCTGGTGTAACCAGTTATTTACTGCAGGCAGGTGAGCAGGGCTTCATTTTGTGATCTGGCACACTCAAAACAGAGTAGACTGCTTGTGACAATGAGTAAAGGTGGCCAAAGAGTGATCAAAAGCTCAGAAGAGGAACATTTTGCTTAAAGACAGAAACCTACTTCTTTTCCCTGTAAATCTTCCTCACAGGCTTCATATCTAGCTACTCTATAAGATAACAGCATTTCCAGACTCTGTCTGTTATTGAAATTACTCCAGGTTCTTAAAAAAAAATCACCAGTTTGGGTTGTTTATATTTATATATTTAGTGGATGATTTATGAGATGCCTAGTATGCTGACTGCTACAAACACTGTAGTACTTTCTAGTGAGAAAGTCCTGCTTTCCTGAATTGGAACTCAGTCCTACAGGAGAACTGAGATTAGTCTGTACATCCAGCACTGCTCAATACTGCTGTGCTTCCAAGAATCTACTGCGTTCAGTAAAAGAAAGTTTCTACCAGCTTGTTAAATACACTAAACAAATCACTAAACTACATTTCTTCTGTGGAGTCTGTTACCTAACAGACCAAGAATATCCTTTGGAATCTGATATAATAATTTTAGCTAAGTTCCCATTCAGCAGATTTGATATGCTGTGAGTGAACTAGATGCATGCTTCTTTGTAAAATGTTAAAATTCCTAAGGCATCTTAAGATGCACACTTAGAAATGGACTATATTGTAATCTGGGGTTTTTTTGCTTTTAGGTTAAATTATATGTATATATGTTTGTTTACTGTTTTATATAGTTTGGTTTACTATATTTGGAAATTTTCTAGCTATCTGTACCAATTCAACTAAAGAAAACACATGTTTTTACTAAAACAGAAATAGATTCAACCTCAAGGAATTTACTTTTTTTTTTAAAAAAAAAAAATTGAACATCTGTTATATGGATTATATCTATTTCCATAGACACATAGTCAGAGAAAAAACACATTGCACCATCTTTGGGCTGAGTTTCTATTTTATTGTGTTTTCTATTTTGGAATGTTATATTCTTCCACAGACAAGTTTTTACCCATTATGCAGAATTTATTCCCTATTTGATTTTATTATTTTGAAAAACAAATAAAACAAGCATCTCCTCTAAAAATAGAGCAAGATGAAGAGAAATCAAACTTTTAAATAAAATCATGTGTTTTGATAATAACTCTGTAATATAAAATCCATGTAAATTCGAATACAAAGTTCTGCAAAAAATGTTCTTGATGTATTATGAGTCCAATATACTTGGTGAAATTAGACACACCTGATTTTGTCATTGCTTTCCAATTTATATATAACACAGTCACATGGGACATGAATGTATTGAACAGAACTACAGGAACAAAAATATGAGAAATATAAGAGATCTGCCAGCACCTCCTTTTCACTTTCTATTGGTGAGGGATTAACTTTATCATTCTTCCAGTCTGTTCCTTGGTCAGCAGTCCCATAATCTAAAATATAACCTTGGGAGGGTATATTTTCCCCATTAACCTAAATCTTCCTTCTTCATCTTCTCATTATTGTGTTCACAATTTTCAAACCAGGGATACCTGCAGTAATCTATCTTATTCCCTCTTGTCTTTTGGTACCAGTCTCAGGAGTCTGGCACAAGCTGGTGCTGCTTTCAAGGACTTTGTAGCAACTCGTGTCCTGTCAAAATACAGCTGGGCTGAGCTGTGTGACACTGAGGGCTCCTTGGTGGTCCCTGCCCTGACAGAACAGCCGTCCTGGGGTGCAATATTTACCTTTGGTGAAGGGGGTGTATTGGAAAGGAGCTTTCCGGATAGGAGCACTTTGGATTACTCTTTCAGATTAATAAATTTATTTGTTAGTTTTTGTAATGCAGATGTGGTTCATGAGCAGAAAACAATAGGCAATCCATATGTTGTAACCTTATCATCATTTGTCCAAGTCCTGTCTGACTGATAAATGAACCATTACCATGGCAGAAGGCTCAGAGGAGATGGGAAGGGTGATGTGCCCATAAAGCTCAGGGAAGGATGTAGAGAGTGGCACTGCCGTTAAAAAGAAAGCTGGGAAGACTAGAGGACTGGTATTCTTCTGGATAAATGGCTACATCAGCTGTGTGAATCAGCCACTTGTGCTGGTGGAGTGGATCAGCTGGCTGCATTAGTTGGGTGAATCACCCAATTGTATCAGCTGACTGGATGAACCAATTGTACAACTGTTTGTCTCTCAGTTAATCAAAAGAGAGGAAACAGTCACGCGACTTGTATTAGAGTATCCAGTATATAGTATGGCCATCACAGAGTGCAAAAACTAAACAACCAAAAAAAATGACTTTGAAGAGAGCAACGGATTTGATCTGGATTCAGCCCACATATTCCTTCCCAGAAGCTCAGGATACCTGGTGTTGTGATGGTGAGCATATTATAGAGAATTATTTTAGTACTGTGATTCTACTATATATTGCAATTGTTATATTTTGATTATTTGTATTGTGATTTAAGTGTGTAGTTTTATCCCCCTGCAAAATCAAAATCCTGTTTCACATCAAAAGAGATTCGGATAAGTAAATTTGGTGTTAAACTTCAAATGCTACGTGTGGAGTAGCTAAAGCAAATTGGTCAGAAAACTGGACTCTGGTGCTGACACAGATTTGTCAGGTTTGCACCCCAGGCTTTGTTTCTTGGCTAGTATCTGTGTTCTGTATTTGATCTCTCTTTACACACAGCTTTTTAAAGCTTTTGAATGTTAAAATTTCTACAGGTGAATGTACTTCACTTACAGTAATAATTCATAGTAATTCCCCTTACCTTCACAGTGGTTTCTCCAAAAATCATCATTCGCTGAGCCAGGAAAACAGATGCATACAGAAAGGATACCTTGGTATAACGGTCTTTCGCCTTATGTTGTAGTTTAATAATATGTAACTTGTCAACATATCTGTTGTTGAAAAACCTGTGATTCCAAGGTATAGACTCTAGCATTGAAGACTGGACCTGAAATTGTGTAAATGAATCTAGTATCCATATTTCAAGATTGCTCAAAAAAACCATCAAAAGTTAGAAAAGATACACAAGAGTTGTGGGCTAGAGGAAATGACTTCCCAGAAATTGCTTAGCTCCATGTTTTTTAGCTTTTCAGGATTTGAGTTAACTTGATTGTATTGTATAAGTACTTCTACAGGCAGAAAATATTAACTCCTGAGATGATTTTTTTTAACCTCACGGAGAGTAACGTAGTAAAAATCTAAAGCCAGGAAAATTCGAATTAGAAATTCTGCACAGATGTTTCACTGTGCAGATGTAAAAACAGACAAAGTTCTGAAGGCACTTACGAATTTTCAGTCTTCTGAATTCTTTCAGCTGAACTTGGATACCTACCTGGAAGATATGTTTTTGACAAAGTCAATTTATTGCACTCAGGAAAAATTAGCTAAGGGAAACATAATGACCTATGAATTCAGGACATCAAACTAGGTAACTTAGTGGTCCCTGCAAGCTTTATGCTCTATTATCTATTGCTGTTATGTTGTACAGAGATGCATAAACCCACTCCAGATAAGTCTGAAATGTTTTCCTGTATTTGTTTTTTTGTGGTATTTAAAACATGAGACCTAGAATTGTGAAGGCAACTGGGTTCATTGATTCTTGTCTCCTGTCACAATATTTTATAATCATTTTGGGAACAGCCCTAACTATACCTACTTAAAGGCTGTTTCAGAGCCACACTGCTCACTGAATTTCCATCCCTGATCTATTCGTGGCTACCTTACACCTATTCATTCTCATGACAGCATTGTCCTTCAGCTTAAGCTACTGATGTATGTGAAAATATTTATGTAGAACAGTCATATCTGTACCCAATTTTCAATTAGGTTGGTGGAACTGCCATTTTTTTGTGTCTTTTCTGATAATACGTGCCTCTGTTCTCCTATTTGGCCCAGCAGTCTTTCTCTACATTTGTTTCAGTCTGAGCTCATGAGTGTTGAAGGATGTTTGTATTGTTTGCTGCATTTTATTTCCCTTTTTCTTCTCCATCACTGCTCTTCTGTTCCTTTTTCATCCTTCACTAATCTCTGTTCCATGCACTGACTTATTTTTCATTCTTCTGTTATTTTCATTCACTTATTTCATCTTTTTATGCATCCACTCTGCTCTGGTTCCTTATCCATTTTATCAACCTGCAGTTTTAGAAGTGCCACTCCAGAATAAAACAAAGTCTATAATTAGGTTAGCATCCTGTCTCCAACAGTGGCCAGTGGTCATAAATACGTAGGTGAAAATGTTTTGTTCCATTGTGGAAATCCTTCCAGTCCCTGGTAAGTTATGATACCTGAGTTAGAGATGTCTTTGTATTTCCTAACACAATCAAATTTTCTTCAACAAATCAGTCAGCCATTTACTGAACTAGTGTCAGCTTTACCACAGCATTCAGCAACAAAGAGTTTCCAGAGTTTTTTACTAGATGATTTTCTTTATGTTACTTTTGAATCTAGTTGCTTATGGTTCACTAGCTCTTATTTTGGAAGAGACACTGAACACTTGTTCTTAACCCTGCTCTCTTTACCAACCTGAAGAGTACTGGCCTACTTAATTAGATTTTGAACTGAAGCTATATCAGTTGTTTGGATACCCTTCTCATTCTTTACTGTTTGATTTTTATTTTTTTTTTTAATTCTACTCTATTCTTTTTCAGTAGATTCTGGAACTATATAGAGTACTCCAAGAACAGGTATCTATTTCCTGTGTACATTGATATTACCACATTTTCTGCTTTATTTTATTTTGTCCCCAGAGTTGCCTGATCGTCTGTGGTTTTTTTTCTTAAGAGCTTTGAAGACCTTTTCCTAAGTGTTTATAATTGATTACTACTTAGAACATATGCAGATTCAATCACTCTGCATATAATGTTACAGCTATTTTTTTATCTCTATGCCATTTTACATCCATTTAATACTGAATGTCATTCTGATTCTTCACTCCTCTGTATCAGTCTCATAAGGCCTTTCTGCACAATCTGTTATTGTCTTTAATATCCCAGATACTTTGAGGTATTAAACTTTGTCACCTTGATCAAGAATTTCCATGTATTTTCCAGTATAGTGAGCAGATTGTACTCCAGTTGCAGCTTACATATATGCAAAAAACTGATCATTAATTCCAACTTGGACACATGAAGGACTTGCTTTTTACCTCATCACAGAATAATTTCTTGAAGAATATTTGATGGCCAGCCTTGCTGAATGACTTTTGAAAATCTAAATAAACTTCAAGAATAGGATGTATCTATCCTCTCTTACATTTTATATGCTTTTTAGAGATACAGGATACATAATGTAACTCTACAAAAGTTTTCTAGACTTCCCCGGTGCCTAATACCTATCTATGACTTGTCTAATTCTACTTTTTGTCATGATTGACACTGATTTGTCTGTGTAAACATCAGATGTATTGATTTGCAGTTATTGGATCCCACTAATACTAAAAATTAGCACTGAGCTCTGGTTTTCTGTCAGTTTTATGTGAGGTTACAAATCTGAGTTATTAGTACAGCTTCTTTACCCTACAGCTTCTTAGGAATACCTGAGTGAAAATTGTATTGCGCCAGAGATTTGATGTTACTGCCATTTTTGTCTTTTAAATTGAAATAAAAGTAGAATATTCAAAGTTATTCTTTCATGGGATCTCCCATGCCATGGAAAATAGCTCTGTAATGGAAATCTTAACATCAATTCCTAGCACAAGCCCCAGACCATATCACAAATGCCAACTACTAACCCCATTACAAACTCTATCCTAAGCAAAACTCAACCCTTAATTAAACCCCTAAATCCACAGTCTCAAACCAGAACCTAATCCCTATCCTCTAAGCCTCATTCACTAATGCATCCTGTAACCCCAAAGCCCTAAATCTAAACATCAGAGTTAGAGTTCAATGTAAGAGTATAAGTTTGTTTTTGTGTTTGTATCTAATATTAGGCTGAGGATTTGATTCAGTGCTGGGGTGAGAGTGAGGCTAAGAATTATTGCCAGGTTTAGAATTAAGCCATAGTAATTGCACGTTTCATAAGCAGTGTTTGGGTTAGGATTGAGTTTAGGAGTTATGGTTATGTTTGCAGGGAATGATTTGGGTTTTGGCTTGGGTTTTTGTTTAGAGCACAGGGGCAGGATTTGTGTTAGGGGCATTTATGATTGGCCTTACAATTTACTGTAAGTGTTCAGGTTTACATGTTGGGCTAGAGTTCAGTGATTTGGTTTGGATTTAGGTTTGGCTTTAGCACTATGGTTGGGTTAGGGCTAGCTTTTATGGTTAGGGTTTAGGATTATGGTAGGGCTGTTATGCTTTAGGTTTAGAATTTGTGTTTTATTTAGGGTGCACTTAGGTTTAGATTCATGAGTAGGATTAAGGTTAGGTTTAAAATTTGGATCAGATTTAGGGTTTGGGTTAGAGTTATGTTTAGGGCTTCATTTAATTTTAGGGTTAAGGTTAAGGATTAGAATTACTGCTTGGCTTTGGCAGTTTATTACTAATATTATTTTAGGGATTGTTATGCTTAGAGGGATTATACTTTTAGCATTTGTTTGGATCCCACCAATTTTTATCAAGACTATACTAAGCTGGAATTATTCTATTTGTGGTTTGACATACTTTTGGATCCAAATAGCCAGTTTAAAATATTCTTTTGGATAAGAATATTAGATATACGGAATTTGATTTAGATGAGAAATTGTCTGAAGTATACACCTTGGTGCAATAAAGATTTTGGCCTGTATTTTTCATTAGGGCCAATTAATGAAAAGTTTCAGCAAAAGAACAATAAAACTTTTGGAGGTACTGTGTATTAAAGAGCTGACGATGTGATAAAAACAGCATCAGCTCAGGCAGAAAATAATCAGAAGTGCAAATGATGGCAAGGACCCAAACAGACTATGTGAAGTTCAATCAAGATATTATCCAGCCTGCAGAAATCTAAGTTAATCACATGAAATCCCTTCTGTCTTCAGAAGGAATACAGCCAGATGACAGCAAAACTGAAATCGTGGCCAACATAAACCATTTACCACTAACATAAGCAAAGAGAACATAACATTTCTGTAGATACTTGGATTGATTAAAACTTTGATGTGGTACATGTTTTTGGAAGAAGTCTGAACTGTTTTACAGATTTAATTGTTTTGTAGCAATACAACTTGGACAGCAGTCAGAGAAAATGCAGCAACAAATGCTAGGAAGTCTCCTTCTAATTAGTCGCGATATATGTTTCCAGAAGCCTGATCATCATTTAGACAAGGGGATCCTAGAATGAATTAGGAATTTACCTTCTGTAAGATTAACATCCTGCTTCATGTATGTGCTGAGATTTCGTGCCACCTAAATTATTACCAGGGAGTACTGTCTACTGCATTTGCAACAGGCTTTTATTTTTGTGTGAATGTAAAGTAGCAGATTGCAGAACTGTCACTTAGCAGTCATTGCTGTGACCCTCTGAACCTCTAACAGTTTTATTGAATTTGAGGCAAAATGCAAGAAATGCCATGACTTGACAATCATCCACAGCTGGATACCATTTTGCCTTCAGATCTGCAAGGCATGGAAATAACACATGAAACAGACAAAAATTTGTAATTATAAGTCAAGAGTCAAAGTGGAGAATAAGCCACAGTTTTTTGATAGTGTTACATATTTTGCACAAATACTCTTAGTCATGCAAAACACTACCTAAAAATTGCCTGGCAGATGTATCAAAAGAACCTAAGAGGCAGCAGCCTCTGTGGTGTTATATGAACATCTGGAATTGATATTAATACCTATTGAGAAGGTAGATTGCGCAACTATCTTTGGATGCTGATACCACGACACAATTGACCTGCCTGAACACACAGGCTGAAACAGTGGTGATGACTTGATTCAGTGGATTTTGACCTCTGATCCACATAAGACTTTTTTGACATTTCTATGTCTTTTCTCCATCCAGATTAAGTTTAAAAGAGCAAACTATAGTTTATGTAAGACATTGTTTCACAGCAAAGACTTAAGAATGAAGAATTATTAATGTTATTTACTTCTATTTGTTAATGAACAATTAAAATTATCTTTGCTATCTCACAAGAGAATCTCTGGCTGGTAGGGTTCTTTCATACAGCACAACAGCTTCCTCAGGGTGTATAATGCCAAAATATGTCTCTACAGGACATAGTAATTCAGTGTCTCATAGACAGTGTTCTTGTTCAGCTTGATTTTCATGATGTTACTCTGTGATCCCAATGTACTGACACTGCAGATGTAAGAAAACTCACTCCCACGTGATTGTAGGGAACCCTCATTGTTTCTTCTTTACTTTGTTTCTGAAATTGAGATTGTATTTCTGAAACATTTGATGTGTTGCCCAGTGTGGCGGGCTGAAAGGCACAGACTCTGCTCTTGAGAGAAGATAAGACCAAGTTTATTAGCAAGAAGCAATATTTATGGGTTACAAACAGGAGACTAGATTATGCAGCCAGGATTGTTATTCACTCATGTACTCCTTCAATCACTCTGTTATCACGCAGGGAGAACAGACTTTCCCAAGTCTGTTTTGCTCATACTGTCCTGTTCACTCCCATTCGCATTTGTGTACGAGAAGCCTCTTATCTGTTCATTCTCATGGACAAACTCCCAGCATGAGCTGTACTCGGATGGGCAGGGTCTCTTTTCATTATTAGCAAGCAAGAGTTATGTACTTGTTTAGAAAAGAGCTCAGGGACGAAAGTCTTGATTCTGAAATGCAGTGCTGCCGGCACAGCTAACTGTAACGTGTAGGGTATCTGCAGCCCAGGTATTAAGTTCTGTTCATCAATACTCACTTATGCTGCTCAATACAACACAGAGCAAACTCTGCAAAGGTGACACTGGTTCAAATGACATATGTGGAGGGCAGTGTTGCATTTTTGGGACTACTCCTTTGAGCAACCCTCTAAGTCCTGGGCTTTGCCCGAGCTAACAGGCTTTCTCTTGTGCAGAAGGCACTGTCCATGTGCAGCACTTCCTGTGGTGTTCCACCACCGTTCCTTCTCAAAGACAAACCCTTTCTGCAATGATGCAACTGCAGACATTGCATTGTAGATGTCTAAGGTACTGTTAGCTATCCAGACTCCTTTTATTGCTGGGTAGAGAAAGAGAGAGTCCCAAAGTCAGGTTCTTCTTACATGAATGGACATAACTGATATAGATCAGATAGTTCTGAAAAGCTGTCCAAAATTATAGCACATGAATCTGAATGCTAATGTTCCCAGAATGTTAGTTTATAATATACATTATTTAATTTTATGAAGAATGGTGTGAATGGAATATTTTAATCATAATTTAAATTTTGCTGATTTTGTGGCATCTTGAAGTTTCCCTGCATTAAACTGTGTGAGAAACCATAGAAGTGGTTTGTAGTTAAACATAATTTTTTAATGTGTTGCTCTTTTCCCGCTGGATGTATTGGTAAAAGAAAACCAAAAGCATCTTTCAAGCGCAGATACACACAGTTGCAGTTCATCTTTCCCATCCTTTGGATAATGCGTTTTGCCTTACAAAGGCCAACACCTATCATGTGTTTCCGCCTATATTCTATCTTCCACCTGTTAGTATACCAATGATGTCAAATGTAGATCATTTTATGATGTTAATGTTTACAATCTGATTCTTTCCCCAATTAAAAAAAATCCACTTCATTTTGATTTATAGTTGGATTTATGTGTCAGTACACAAATTCCACAGTGATTTTTCCAAGGAGCCTGTCCTTTTCACTCTGTTAGAGGTTCTCCCCGGAAGTTTTTATGCCATTACATAAGGTATATATCCTATCCTACTTTGACTGCACACTTGCACAAACCTTATCAGCAGAAGTATGAGTCCTAATTGCATTTTTCCAAGTCACTGATCTAGTAGGATTTTGATTGTAACTTTAGGACAAAGTCTTCAAGGGATGACAGCCAATTACAGTACAATTGTCCAAGATCAGTTACTATACCCATGGTCAATTTTGTAAGCATATGTTTTCCTGGGTTAAAATCTGTAAATTTTTCTGCCTGGATGAAATCTAATTTTCTGATTTGCTTGTATACTCAAAAAAGTATTTCTTTTCAGCTTATCTGTGTGAATGTCAAGCTAATCCTAAAGTAATTATTTCCAGGTACACTTAATTCATCTTCTATTTCTACCAGTTTCGATCAATGCTTTAATCAAAGCTTCATTGGTTTCAGAGGTTTTCTTGTTGTAACGGGATGATGTGAGAGTTGACATCTCATAGCTCCTGTGCATTGGCAGTTTGAAAGTGAGTACATATTCCCTGTATTCCCACACCAGGAATATATGTACTTACTACTGGTGGAAGGCATTTTTTTCTATATTATTAACCTGAAATGGGATATCAGAGTAACTGTGGGATAGATTCAGCACTTATTAACACGCCCTGTAGTTGCTGGACTGCAAACCTGTTTGAGCAGCCTGGTTTGTGGAGGAAAAAGGAAAAGAGAAGGGCACTTCTGCGCTATAATTTATATTTTTTTCCTTCTATCTGAGGTCTAGATTTACTCCAGTGAATCCATCAACAACAATTAGCATAATGCCAGAGGAAGGGTAACACAGCCACAGATATGGCTTTTTCTTTTCAAAGTGTTTTTATTTATCAAAAGTGAGAAATTTCATATACAATTGTCATGTTTTTTTAATGATTCCTCTTTTAATCTCCTATCTGAACTGCTTACAAATGGAAGTTACTAAATGTATCAGTTAAGGTTGATTATAAAATCAACCTAGATTGGGAAAGCTGTTCCTGGATTTTCTGTTCTTTGCTCAGGTTAAATATTCCTTTATATTATATCTCTCTTCCTGTGTTGGATTTTTTTCTGCATTAATTATTAAGGGCAGTGAAATCTCTCATGGAGAATAAACTATGCAAGGTCTTTAGCCTTTTTTTGCATTTTTGAATGAAGATAGATTTTGTAAGTGCACACTAAATTTAGCAACCTTTCCATATGTCACTGACACAGCTCTGAAGAGGTGGACATTTGGACAAGCAGGATCTAGTGCTTTTTAGAGTACGACACATATCCTTTGGCTTACAACCATTAAAAAATACCATAGAAGTCAGCCACATGTCCAAAACTGTGTGGTGCCTCGGCTACTTCTGTGTTAATCAAGGGCATACCCCCTCACCCTACGTAGTGTAGATACCACATTTAGGATGAGATGAATTGCCTCTGGCATTAAATCTGTCTCCACTGATGGTGAGGGCATCCCATGTGATAAACTGAATGGTGAATGCTTTTTGACACATAGAATTGGCCCAACTATGTCACGGCCCAAGAAATTTACAGCAGATATTTATTTTATAGGGCTCCTGTGGCTTCAATGTCTCCAGTGATCCCACCTGGTCCTCACTTAGAAGGCATTCTCTTCTCCTTACATACAACAATGAAGAATAAAGCTGTAACATCAACCATTTAGTTTGTTAAGCTAGTAACAGGGACATAGGAGATGTTATTTCCTTCTGTTTTTCACCAGCTTTTTGTGCATTTGCAGACTGTTGTCCTTCTCCCCTCTGCCTTTTCATCAGGCTAAACAAAGCCAGTTCTAGACTTCATTCCAATTGGACTTCCTCTTTCTCAATTTTATGAGACCTTCCAGGGAAAATTAGCACTTCAACGTGAACATTGCTTGGGCTAAAGCCGCATAAAGTACAGCAGGAGGACTGCTTACTGTTCTTACTCATTGTACTCTTATTTGTGTGTTTGCCTCTTTCGCAGCAGGAAATGATTGGCTTTTGATACCTTCAGTTCCTCTCCTTTGATCCTTACTATGGAAATATACAGTTGTTTATTGTATCTACATGCAATATAATTGCACTTTTTTCAGTCTTTCTCAATTTCATCACGATCACCTGTTCCTCCAGTGCTCATTCAGTTCCTCCTACCTTGTTATTTCTTGCAGATTGCTACTGTACTCTTTGTGGAACTAAGCCGAGTGCAAAGCTACCTGCCTAGGAAAACTGAGCAGTAATCACTGTTCAGACAGGAAAAAATCTGTTCCTTTTCTAGTTTCTCTAGAGAAACACTTTTAAGTTATCCTGTGCCTCTGCCTGCTGAATTGGAAATTCAATTTCAAGCTCTTTCACATATTCCAAATCAAGATTGGCATCCATTCCTTCCATGTGACCTTTTGTTATGACTTGGGATTCAAGGCTTCTCTAAAAATCGTGGTTTTTATAGGGAAAAACATAACTGATTTTCAGACCACTCTAAAATGTGTTAGCAAGCCTGAAAGGCCAATAAATAAGAAGAGGCAAATATTTGCAAATGACAGGATGTTATTTAGACTAAGGCAGATGGAGACATTTCAGAGACCCAAAGATAACAGGTTAGGCAAGCCGTAAATGTGACATTAAATGGGATTCATTGTTGACAAATACAGGTTACAGAAGAATATTGCACTAAATGTATTCCTGGACTCTAGATTAACAGGTGGAGACGGCTGTGGGTTGCTATAGGTAACAAATAAAAACTCTTAGCTGAGTGCAAAACCAAAGACACAATATAAGGAAAAATAAAGAGAGGAGTACACACATAACAGTTTCATGTTGTTTTAACTTTTAAGTACGTTGACAGAATACTTTTGAGTTTCTTCCCTGTGGCAACATGATTTCCAGAACAAAGATACAAGATGAATGATAAATCCAAGCACAAAAGAAAGACTGAGAACTGTACAGTGTTCACTCTTTTCTACACATGAGGAAGAGGAGACAAATTCACATGATATGGTCACTACATGTTTAAAACCAATGAACAAAATTCTTTATAACTGTGAATCTTATTTTATACCATAATTTAGTCCAGAAGTTTACTAGGAACATTCATTGACTGTTTTAATGAAAATATGTGTGGTGGGAAAAAGCTGAAAGGTATCTAAAATATTGTTTACAAATCCACTGTCTCAGGGCACAAATACAAATGACATTAAGAATTACTTTCCCATTAGACGGTTTTTGCAGTGTGAAAAAACATCCTTTAAAGGATGTGTCAAGACTGAATCAAGAAGTATGGGCAAGATTCAGAAAAGCTTTACAAGTAAAAAGACTTTTCCCCAACATTAATAAGTGCAAGGTATTTTAGCCTGGACCAGCAACTTATTACAAGCAATTACCGGGGTGTTTGCACTACTATAAATCAAATTGCTGGGAGGTTCTATAGCAATGTATTGCTTGTCTCATACAAAACCGCTGCAATCAGTCAGTATTTCTATAGGAAGCTTTGGGAAGGAAGAGGAAGAGGCTCAGAGGGGTATTTGGAGAAATGCTGCCAGGTCTGAACCCAGGCTGGACAGAATACGGTGGAGGTGCAGGGTAGCAAAGATGATAGTACAAAGGTGACCACTGACGTGGAGGCAAGCAATTGCAGCCTGAATGCTCCCACTGGTTTCAGCCGTCCCTGCTCTCTAGAAACTGACTCACATCCAAACCCACCCACGGCTTGAGACAAGATTAGGAGGCTACAAGCATTTCCATCATTGGCACCAAGAAGGAAAGGAGATATATCTCTGCAAAGGAGAAAAGATCTAGCAACGAAGCACAGCTTGCTCTGATACCACAGAAGACTTTGCTGTAGTTGTATCAGTGTTTATGCACAACTGTTCTTGACAGTACATCTCTCACTCCTCAAAGCGTCTAGATTTCTGTGTTGCTGAGGTTTTCTGTAGACATAAATCTCAACTTAGAATAATTCTTTTCTGATTAACACTCAGGAAATCCAGCATTGATCTGTATGGCACAGAGAGGAGATGTTCTTCCTTGCTTTGTAGCAGGCTGCACCAGGTTCCTGAGGATGTTGGATTAAATGCTGAAGCTTGTAAAAGTTTGTGCGGTTTGTCAGGGGACTCCGAGTCATGCTGCTTCTGTTGCATTGCCATCCCCAGCCCTAACTGTGGGACAGGAATGAGGCATCTTGCCATCAGAGATCCACCAGAAGTTTTGCACATAATCAATGTTTTTTTCAAACAACTAAGAAAAGAGGTGGTACAAATATGCTGCTAAAGACCATGCCAATACCTTTAATAGGTAGGTAGTCATTTACCTATCTGACAGAAAAACATATTGGAAAAATTGTAAGCATAGAACTGAAGGAGTTTGGAGGGAGGCAAACCCCAGATTCAATCCTAGGATTAGATTACACTTTGTAATGTTATGAATTTTGTAAAGTAAGTGTGCAGCATGCTATTGGGATTGTAGTAGATGACATAATGACAGTCTTTACAACTGAAAAAAATATAGGCATGTTTGGGCTGAACTGAAATATAAGCGTTTTACTTTTTTACCTATTCAGACATTTGCAACAAAGGCAGCAATAAATATAAGGAAAGCAGAACGTAGAGCATTACTGACAAAACCGAAAGGAGCAATAGCTAATTCTGTTCATGTACATTCAGTCTGTTTCTCCTTAATAACTAATAACCACTGGTTAAGCTCTGAATATTCAGATCCTGGTTATAGCTATCAAATTGAACCGTGTCTATCAAACCTGATTCAAACCAGGTCGTGTCTTCAACCTCCATTGGGAGTGCCATTGCTACTAGGCTGTGCATTAATCTTGAGGCGAGGGGAGTTGACAAATTATTTTGTTAACTCTATTGCAGTTGGCATAACTACAGTTATAAATATTTATTGAAACATCAGCTGGAGACTTCAGGAAGAAGGCTTCTCCCACCCCTGCAGTGTAGGCAGGGCAGCAGGGCTGTGGATCCTTGTAACCCCTCCAACAGTATCAGCAGCAGAGTTACTGCTGAAAGCAGGACTCAGAATGGAACACCACCACATGGCTGGTTCATTCATCTTTTCCTTTTCCCTGTCCTGTTGAAGGAAAAAATATTTAGTTTGAATCAAGAAAAAGTTTTTGAGCTTTCTCCAGAAAAATAAGAGCTTGGCAAACTAAAAGCTGTTGGAAGACTGGAGAAATCAGTTTAAATGTTTTTGAGCAAGAAAAGGTAATGGAACCTGGGATGCTTCCTTTTCTGGCTGAAAAGTAGTGGTATTAGTGATAGCAGCTCAATACCCTGCAGTTATACAGTTTGACAGTGATTGATCACTTCCTAATGATTAAAAAAGGCAAAGCCACACTCAGCATCCAGTATTGTTCAATAAACCACAGGTTTAGTACCAAAAGTGAAAGGAGATGAGAAAACAAATCCCCTCATGTTTGAGGTACAATGGTACTTGCAGTCTAATCTGTGTCTAGTTAGTACTACATATATATTTACAGGGTACATTTTTCAGCTGGAAGCTGACAGTGAAAAAATATAAACCCTCTTCTGATACTTCTGATTTGATCTACCTTGACCTTTAGCTGCTTTGATGCTCTGTGCTACCTAGATGAGGACTAAAACCCTGGTAACTGACAAAGGAGCGCAGACTGCTTGTTTCCTGTCCATGTGATTTAGAAATGACTGATCCTTGCTGTGTCAAAGCTGTGATTGTCACTACACAAGTGACTGAAAAGTGTCTTCATAAAAAACTAAAAAAAGCTGTTAAAATCCACCCTGTAAGCATTACTTACAACACTGAGGGAGGGCAGAAAACTATTCATTCTACTTCAATATTTTGTTACCATTTTAGAACCTTGAAAGATGTTTTAGCCTCTGTGAACACTGGAAGTTTTTCCGAGGTATCTTTTTAATTTAAAAAAACCCCAGCATATGGCTTTAGCAAGAGCCAACCAAAATAATGTGCAAATGTGTTTATGTGTGGATGGCTGTATTCCAGAGTTCAACAGTGCTAAATTGGCAGCATTTTCTGAAAAGATAAGATTTACTGTTTAGAAACAGGATGAAAGTTTAGGCTTTCAAATTCCAATTACTAG
This sequence comes from Apaloderma vittatum, assembly GCF_000703405.1. NCBI lineage: Eukaryota > Metazoa > Chordata > Aves > Trogoniformes > Trogonidae > Apaloderma > Apaloderma vittatum. The sequence goes on along the minus strand of NW_009707702.1, from coordinate 15,977 downwards.
CTAAAAGGAGATCAGTTTTGTTTCCATTTGCTATTTTAGTAGTGCTTTATTTATCTTAATTCCTTTGCTGCAACTATGCAGGCATAGCATAATACTGTTTCCAAAGTTTAAGAACTAAAGCTTGTTCAAAAATTAATGCACTGGTGGAGGAAGACTTCAAATGTGTGAGCTAGGAAACTGATGTTTCTCCTGTTGACACAGACAGCGCACGTTCTGACTCCAGAAGAGCTGTACAGTTTAGGCTCATGAGGTTTGTTGGTAATTCTGGACTGAAGCTGGTACCCAGCCTTTGATTAAAAAATAGCCTCCATTTCTCAAAACTCATGCTGTTATATGGGTTTCTGTTACACTTGATGATGCCTAATGCAAACTGCTGCACTATACAAATAATGAAGACTTATTATGCTAACAATTGGATTGTCTGCAAAATGGCCCAACTCCATTTGCATGATAATAAAATGATCCACAAAAAGCAAATATCCCAGAAAATGAGACTTTATGCAAACTGTCTATGTTCTGGTTACAGTCTGTAGATCAAGTCTGGTTTTTGAAAATGAAAAACAACTTCTACCAAGTCAAAGATCATGGATAAGCATTACAACGGAAAACAAAATACAGAATTAAATTTAATTATAAATCAAAGAGGCAATACAAAATGAACTTGTTTTTTATAACAAGCCAAAAAATGTTAAATCTATAAAGTAGACTCTGTAAGAGAAAAAAAAAAAGCAGTTATTTTGTGTGTACCCTGAAGGCAGATTACAGCTCTCTGTTGAACAGACAGAGCTGTGTTGCTACAGGTGCTGCACCACTCAGTGATCTAAATGGCAGAAAAGCTAAATCGCAGAGCTGCCTTTCTTCCCCATGAAGTTTTTATCCTTAATGAGTTATTAAATTAAAAATACTGCACCATCTCACCTCTGTAAATGTCCTCGCATAGGAAAACCTTCATGTCTGCATTAGAGAGCAAAGGATCTTTGTAAAGTGTTTCTCCATCACGTCGATGATGTCTTGTAGGGTACATACCACTCTTACCTCCAGGGTAAAGGATCTTTTAAAGCAGCAACGGACAGAGTCTCGAAACACCAACAGTACCACTGAATATAAAACATGACTGTATCCTACTTACTTTACATACTAATTTTATAGGTAATTTTATGACTGATGTTACACTCATTAGTAAACTCACCAATTGAGAATGGACACTCTAAAAGCTTTGTCTGAAATGCAACTCCACCTCCAAGTGCTTACCCATCTGCACATATGACCTTAGATATGAACTTAAAAAAAGTAGCTATTCTAAAAGCATACCTCCAAAAATCTAACACTGTAAAGCCAGAAAATGTCTGAAGGGTGGTTCCATATTTAGGTTTCCCAGCAAGAGCAACTGGGCACTGGAACAGGCTGCCCAGTGGCTTTACAGATGCTGTTGGTTTTAAAAACTCAAGGGAATAAGTTCCTGAGTGACCTAGTCTACTATCAAAGTTGACTCTGGTCCCTTCCAACCCAAATTAGTCTGTGAGTTCAGGATCCTTCCTGCCCATGTTGTAAGTCTTTAGAAACGATTTTCTGATAATTTTAGAGCAGATGCCTTCACACCAAGAGCGAGTCCACAGCTGACTCTTGTTAGCTGGAACCTTTTTGTGGCAATCACTGACTTTGGATCAGGGCCTTGCAACACAGATAGGATGGTGCTCAAGGGAGGAACCAGCTGTCCTATATGTCTTTTTATATTCATTCAGCATGTGGCTGCATGCTTTGTTTACAGAGTCGCATCCAAATCCCTCTCTAACAGTAATAATGTCTTCATGGGGTTTTGTGCACTTATTGCTGTGATATTCAAATGCTTAATGAATTCATCTTTATAAGCTCTAAGTGACATCTTTATACCGTCACAGGGAATAGCAGCATTGCTTCTCATTTTTACAGATGGGAAGCGCTGACGAAAATAGGACAACTTGCATGTATAAAGTATCTGCGCAAAGCCTTTACTGATCGTGGACTTGAGTCCATCAAGATTAGCAGCCTTGGGAATCAATGCCATGTCTAATCTCAGGATGCGCACTGTATGGCACATCTGTCTCTTTTCCAGCAGGGTACATAAATATTCTGAAATGGTTTCCCTTAGAAGGGCTGTTATTTCACTAGTTATTTCATCTTTGAAATTGCTTTAGCACAGGAAGATCTGTGAGTGTCAGTCTGAAAGCTACAGAAAATCTGTTATATTTCAACTAGCTTAAGAGGAATTATATTTATATTTTTTGTTAAATTAACAGTAAACATATTGGTGGGTCAGAGTTAAAATAATAGAACCCTGCAAAAAGAAGAGCATAATTTTTCACTCAATTTGTGAATATGAAAGTCTGAAACAGTGCCACAAATCAAAGTGCTCTCTCCAATTGCTGCATTTAAAGCAGAGGTGGTGTCCAAAAAGATAATTTAGTTTCATGATTTCTCCTTTTCTTTTCACCCAATATCAATGTGAAACAAAGGTATGTGAGTATGAAAAGTGATTTTTTTTTTTTTTTTAAAGTATAGCTGAAAGACTTATGCAAGGTAGACATATGTTGAAACTATTAAATTCTGTTTCAAACTGAAATCACATCTTGGTTTTAAACACTGGAGAACTCAGGGATGCTTGGAGATGTCTGTGGCTCAGATCAACTTCTTGTAAAGATCACGGGCGAACAGAAAGATCTGTGTCTCTCTTTTCACACGTGTAGCTGCTGTGCAGATGCAGATGTTTTTGCCTTGCTTATTCAAAGAGCACACATGAGTGCCTCCTGCTCTCAGATGTATGATCCTGGAATGTTTTGTGTCAGAGAAGCACAGAGAATGCCTGTAGGGAAGACTGAAATCAATGGCAAAGATATTGATTTCTGTGGGGTCAGATTTCATAAATTAAGGGCAGGTATCTCCAGTTTAAACATGGCAGAAGAGAGGGAAGAAGAGGGGGGAAGAAAGCAGACACAGGAATGTGGTCCCCAGCAGCTGGAGGGGACTAGAGTCCCCCACATTCCTCCTGCTTCAACTCCAAGTACAGCCAGGTTTGCTTCCATGACAGAGGTTGTTGCAGTGGAAGCCTTCTGTTTTAGCTTAGGAAAAGCAAGGGGGTATTGACTACATTCATTTGTTTTAGAGCCTTAAATTTCAGATCAAGGCCATGTCGCAGCACAGCCAAAGTGCTAATCCAAGGCTGGTGGAAATGCAAGCACCTCTTCCTATACTTAACTTGGAAAGTGTCTGAAGGTTGATGTGCCTGAACATAGGCATAAATTTAACTTCTTTGTATTCCCGTTTTAGCACTGAAAAATCATAGAGAGTGAGAATATTCCTTTCAGTCATTCCCTGTCTTTCCTTTTCTCTTATGTTTTTGATCTCCCTTTCACCAGGTTATGTTGGTTTATGTCCTAGATAATAAAGTATGGTTGAGGAAGAATAGTTTCTTTAGTGTTTTCCTCACCAGCAGTCACTGCTGACTAGCAGAAGTTTCTGTACATCACTCTTGAATGTTGAAGTCACTTCAGCCATGGAGAGAAAGAAACATTGTTAACAGGAAAACAGGACAACTGGGAGTATTACACTGAGCTACATCATTCCGTTATAACAGCACTGTGGTATTGCAATTCAGCACCAAAAATAATGAAGGTATTATTTCATCTACTTTTCTGCTTGGTTCTTAAAAAAAAAAAGAAAAAGAGGAAAATAAGGATATTTCTTTGTTCCTTAAAATCTTACATATAATATTTCTGTGTCTATGCTGCTGACAGTATTCAGCTCTGAGAGATTTCTCTACCCCTCAGGGCTGATTGTGTGGATTCATTCATGTCTGTATTGTTCACAGCACTCTAAAGAGAAGGGCTATGTCCACACTGTCTTGCACTTCAAGGGTTATCATTCTCTGTACCACATCACAAAGACCTTTGTGTCTACTCATCAAGATGCACAACACACAACATGCTCATTGCTTATTAGCTGGCTATGTGATGTGTGAGTGCTTCAGTAGCTTCCAAGAAGGGGTGCAGCCAGACAGTCTATATCTGCTGCCCACAGAAAAAACAGGGTGCCTGTTGCCTCTTCTGTTACTCTGCAGGCTGCTGTTAACTCTGTTACTTTGGTCACTACTGCACTTACCTGGACAAATTTGGAGATTTGCAGGCCATTGGCAGAACTCTCACTGTCTGCAATGCCACCTGGTGAGTTGCTTGCTGTATGCCATACAAGGAAGACATCCAGGAGATGCCGGCTGGCCACGAGAATGACTACTAGAAATACTGCCACTCCTAGTCAGTAGCATCAGTCTAGTGGGCTACAGCCCGAGTTGCTGCAGGCAACAGGCTTCCCACAGCGGGGAGAGGTTTGGGAGCTACAAAACCAGTTGCCCCTGCTCTTAATGTGGGATAGGCTGGAAGTGCTCTGAGGATCCCTCTGAGCTCCTTGTGAGGACCTGTCACCTCCAGCACCCTGCACCACCCACTGTCATTGTGAGAATCTTGATTCATACCTAAAGAGTAAAGAAGCTGTGCTCAGTGTAAGGGTCTGGCTGGACCTCCCTCTTGCCACTCAGTCCACAGTTGGACAGAAGACTGTGAAGCCTTTGCCGAGACTGTCTTTTCACAAGTCATCCGTGTTGCTTACCTTCCTGAGATGGTAAGAGCCTGTGCCCTGCTTCAGGCATGGCCATGTTGCTCACAGTATTCTTTTGACAGCATTAACTGCTGGTGACACCTCTTAGTCATCCTGCAAACTGTAGTGCACCACCGAGGAGATCTTGTGCACAGCATAAGTGGAAATTTCTAGCCATGGAATAGCCATGTGCATATGATCAGCTGCCTGCAAAATGGCAAATGTCAAGGAAGGGCTGGACACTAAGAGTTCCAGGACTGTACAAAGTGCTAGCTAAGTTTGGCAGAACTTGTGTGAGGATATTATTGCCTTTCCTTATAGAGCAATTGCTGGAGGATTGGGTCTTCCAGCTTTTGTATGTCCAGCCTGGAACTGCTGCGACAGCTGGATGTGGAGCAGAGAAGACAGCCAGACATTAAAGTTCTCCATTTGTGGTTATGTAGCTAGAGGAGCTTGTTCACTAATTGTCACAGCAGAGACTTGAGAGGACATAGGGCAGGCCCATCCAGTCCCCACAAAGTACATATTACAACTCTTTAATGTAGCAAAAATGTACAATTTGCACTGTAGAAATCAAAGGACACGTAAAGAAGTAAATCCTATTATCTCACATGATGAATCCCGGACTGTATTTGCAGATCATTCAGGTTGATTGATCATTATAAGGGTATGCGGAAAGTGAGACCATCTGCCTCACTAAGTTACCTGGTTAAGATCTATGCAATATAAATTAAGCAAGAAATAACAAGGAAGGTGATAAATTGAACACAGAGATACACAAATCTGTTGGGTAGGTGATAACAAAGACAGTGATGAAAACCAGGCCTGCTCAGACAGTAGGTGACAGACCACTGAAAAACTACTCAGGCACAGTCTTGAAAAGGGTCAACCTGAACTTTGTAACTGATAAGAAGGTAGAAACAAGACTGAGTATTATGGGATACTTAAGGGGCCCTGTGGACTTTGTGAAACGTATTAAGGAAAGACTGAAGGAAGGGCTGAAGGCAGAGAAATTGGGTCCAGGATGGATCCAGGAAGGAATAAGCTTGGGAAAATAGAGAAAAGGGCAGGAAAAGGGGCTGGTAATGTGTAAACTGTCTGCCATTTTACAGAAAAAAAAAGCAACATTCCTGACATACTTTAACAAGCACCAGTGTCTGTGAGCTGAGCTGCTGCTTCAGCACCTATCTCAGAATCAAAACATCAATGAGGTTGAGAAGGATCCCTGGAGATCACCCAGGCCAAGCCCCCTGCTCAGACGAGGTCCAGCTGGGGATTGCCTCAGAGGGGCAGTGCCTGGGGGAGCATGTGATGCTGCTCCAGGAAAGTCACAGGTGTGGGGAACTAAACAGCTTGAAGTCAGAACTGAAGCAACTCAGGCAATAGAGGTGATATCTGGGCAGCTGAGCTTCTCCTTACAAAACAGGAGCACTGCTTTCTTCATATTGCTTGATGTTTGACTGTGTCCGCTTGCAAAAATTTTGGTCTAGCTGCCTTCTTTTAACCAGAGCAGCTCTGCTTAGTGCTGTGGGAAGCTATGCACAAGGAGGTGGCAAACCTGTGTGCTAGCAAATCCATACAGGTCTTGGGCAACTATCTTAGTCCTCTTAACTCCCAAGACACCTTCCATGCATGGCTGGATGTTGCCTGATGTCTCAAAGTACTGTTTTGTTTCCTTTGTGATGTAGTGCTAGTGTGGTGTAGCAGTCCCTGGAGCAATAATGTGAGGTCAAACAAGCATGGAAGGCCTGCTGGCAGAGTTTGAGAGGACCATGCCAAGTACAACAAGATAAACTTGGGCAGTCTCAAACATACCACTGATTTGGTGGGATTTCTGAAGATCCAGAGGGAATTGGTTAGATCATTCTGGAGCAGGACTCTGGACAGATGTGTTTCAACACCTGACTTAGTAGGGCTGGGCTGATGGTTGGTCTCAATGATCTTAAAGGCCTTTTCCAATCAAAAGTATTCTATGAGTCTGACTCAGGAGGAGTCTAACAGTGTGAATATCTAGGAATCATGTACGTGCATTTGCCTCCAGCCAGTAGTCTGTACACAAACTCTCTTCTCAACTGAAGTTTATCAGCAATTTCTTGATATGCCGTCAACATTTTTTAATTTGGACAAGGAAGTCTGTGAACAAAACAAGTGTTTAGATACTACAAATAGAAAAAGATCCTATTTCGGATGTTGTAAATATTATTTATAGATAGCTGCAGTGATAAGTCAGAATAACACTACATGACATTGACATATGTTTCACCTCATTTCTAATAGCTGCCATGAGCAGGTCCGTTGAGGTAAATAGTGAAGGCATCTTGGCATTTCCAGCTTGAAAAGCCACACTGAAGGATTTATAACCACTGCAATTTTCTAACGCTGCTCTGGAAGGAGGAAAGAAAAAAAATAGTTTGAATAACATCTCGATGGAAGCATTCTATAGAGAGAAATAAAATTATTAACTCATTCAGTCTTTTCAGAGGCTGTGGCAATCTAAGAATGATCCTTTCACACAGTCTACGTTAGCATATTATGACTCAGAGAAACCATTAAAAATATAAGCATGGACATTCTATACACTTAGAAGTCTCCCGGGGGTACAGCTAGTACACAATATAACAGTCTAGGCTAGCTCACTGCCATTTCTTTAGCTAATTTCAGAGTCATAAAAACAATATTCTTTATATAGATGCTATTTTTTTATGTTTATGCCAAAAAATAAAGCCAAATGCTATAAATAATCCCTTGAATAAAAATATTGGTTTTAGAAATCGCTTAAAAGTACCAAACTGTGGGAGAAGATGTGTCCTTTAACACCAATACTGAGGCATTGCTTGTCATCCACTCATATTTTTAAACCATGTATTAATGTTGCAAGGAAATGGGACTTTTTGCCAGCTGTTATTCCAGAAGGTGCTTCTTGATTTTAAAGGCTTGTTAAAATATTATATATTTTTAAATGTGTGTGGCAGGGATTTTCTGTGTCTCACAGAAGTGAGCTAGAGACTGGTTAGACCAACAGTTTAACAAGGATAACTGAGAGATGAGTTCCAGAAAGGAGCTCTGAACAGGTAACCTCTTTGCCCAAACATGCTACAAGCAAATTTTTCATCCAGCTATACCTTAACACTGTCATTAAAGAGAAGTCTCTGGAGTATCTAGAAGCATGTTGTTCTAAACATAATCTTTCACACTAGGACTTTAAGAGACTGAATATTGCACTAGCTTTTTTTGAGAACAAGTCTGGGTAACAATATCATTCAATTTGCCAGCGTGTCATGAGCAAAAGAAAGCTCAGGGAATTTCACAGAATTCATTTTATTGCCAAATAAAATACTTTCTGCTTCAGGTATGGAGAAACAAACATAACTTAGCAATTTCCTTCTGTTGTTCCTTGCGTTTTACTCCATTTTTTCTGCTGCTCCTTCCCTCTTGCTAATTGCCTGTGTTCTACCTTGGATCCTCCTCAGGCTGCAGTCCCTTCAGGCTGTATAGCAAGGATCACCTCCTTCCAGGGCAGGGTCTCCAGCTGTTTCCCAGAATGTCATCTTCTACATCCCTCCCCTTGTATCTTCCTCTGTGTACTCTCCTGTTGGTGTCCTCACGGTGCCCTTTCCTTTCTGTGTCTTTACTCTTAGCCTTTTCTTAAATATATTTCAGCAGAGGCATTATGTTTTCCACTGGCTGAAGTTTTGGCATGCAGTGGGATGGCTGTCAGCTTTTGCCAAGTCAGCTGGAGGTGTGACTGGCACAGGCTTGTTCATCATCTCCTTCCACATAGGGTACCCCACAGCTTCTGCTACCCAAATCCTGTTTATTAACCCCAAAAGGCAGGGTCAGGGAGCAGCAAAGCCAGACTGCTTTGCCGGGAGCAGGTAGCCAGTAACATGCACAATAACAAAGCAGGCAAAGACACAGACCTCACTCACAGGAGGATGGTCCCACAGGTCTGAGCAAGGTAAGCAGAGCAGGTCTGGTGATAGTCACTAGATCCAGCTACAAGTCCGGGTCACCTGCATTGGTGAGGCAGGTCTGAGGTCAAATAGGGAAGTCAAGTCAGCAAGCCATAGCCATGTTCAAGGTCAGGTCTAGAGACAGTAACCATGGTCAGCCACAGGTCAGTGCTCTCCAGGAAAGTGGTGTGGCAGGTGTAAGGTCAGGTCAGGACGTCAAGTCTAAGAATGAACATTAGGGTCCAGATCCAAGGATCTAGATGGCCAGACACACCTAGGGGTGCTCTTCAGGATTCCCCCCATCACAGAGGTGTTTTTTTCTGTAGCTGTGGATTATTTTTTATCAGAAGGATAAACATAGAGGACATTACTTTCTGTTTTACCAAATTACTTTAATTTTGGTGGAAGTGAGATATGTGATGATACTGGGAACAACGTTTTCTCTCTGCAGAGTATGGACTGTACTCTCAGATAGGAAGTAACTTGATCTTAATGTCCTGGTAGAGCAGGACTGCATGCAAAACACAATTCCTAGAAAGGTACCAGGACCCTAGGAAACTGCCTGACACCAGATCTTGGCTTGAATTCAAATCACTGGTTTAGCAATAAAAGACCATTTTCTCTTGTCAGATCCAGGAGTCATTCAGCTTCCATCTCAGAGATGTAGTTTAATGCAACGTTAATGATCTCATTAGAATTCTCAAGACTAAATGGAAATATTCCCATTTCAAATTGTCATATTAAATACACATGGCCTATTCCAACTAATTGAATTAATTTGCTATTTCAGGAAAAAAATAAACAAAAAGAAAAGATCTGATGCCTAAGATTACTTATGCTGCTACCGTTTTATTCTGGATTTCAGATCAAATGAACTTGCCAAATTTCTGATTAGACTTTCTCAACTCCCTTGACAAACAGTAAATTTGATTAAGTATTTTATCCTGTCATGCCCCAAGCTTTTAATATCTTTAAACCACATTCACAGCATATTTTTAATTGGGTAATGTGGGGGTTTTTATAAGAGTGGAGTGAAGAAACTGTTAAAGGTGGATAGTGAGGATAATAAGTTCCACTTGTAATGTTTTAGGCTCACAGGGGAACAAGGGGAAGATAGATTTAATTTCTCCTTCTGTTCCACTAGTTTGGTGACATTGGGGAGGGACAGATTTGAAAGCCATTTTTAATGAATTTACAAAGAGGTCAAGGCGAACATGCTTCATTTCTGTTTTTGATAGTTGCCCCAAAAGGACAGTCTGGCTCTGTTAAAGCCAATAGGTATACTTCTCATGTGAACTGCTCCCAGTGCTAGACAAAATTATTGCTAATGTCCTGTACAGAGAGAACTTTAACAGTACAGCAAAAAGGATATTTGAGCATGTGTCTACATTATACTGCTGCTTAGAAGCAGTAAAAAGTGTGATGGTGTTCCACCTCTGGTGCCTATGTTTAAATTCCATGATTATGAGACGACTTAGAGCTTGTGCTCTTATAGCCCTTAGAGTCCTGTGCTGAATAAAATGAAATAGATTGGCTCATTCATCACAACAGTGAGCTCTCTGCATCTTTTCTGTGTGCTAACATCTTAATCACCTTTGTTTATTCATTAATATTACTCTTGAAACTCGTTGTACTGCTTGTATGATGAGGCTGAATTATTCATCAAGATGTGTGGCAGGCTGAAAGGCACGGGCTCAGCTCTTGAGAGAAGATAAGACCAAGTTTATTAGCAAAAAGCCCTATATATGGGTTGCAAACAGGAGACCAGAATATGCAGCCAGGATTGTTATTAGCTCATGTACTCCTTCAATCACTCTGTTATCACACAGGGAGAACAGACTTTCCCAGGTCTGTTTTGCTCATACTGTCCCGTTCACTCCCATGCACATCTTGTGTATGAGAAGCCTCTTATCTGTTCATTCTCACGGACAAACTCCCAGCATGAGCTGTACTCAGATGGTCAGGGTCACTTTTCATTATTAGCAAGCAAGAGTTATGTACCTGTTTAGAAAAGAGCTCAGGGACGAAAGTCTTGATTCTGCAACATGGTGCTGCTGGCACAGCTAACTGTAACGTGTAGGGTGACGGCAAAGATGTGTGGAATAACACCACAGTATTGAAAACTCACAGAGTTGCTGACTGTTGATCATGTTATAGTTAGGCTGTGAAAAAACAACTACTTTTTCTGGCAAACTTTGATGCAAACTTTGAAATAAATTTTCTGTAGAATATAGGAGTCGAATACATAAAAAAAATCCTCAATGTATTAATGGATAATTTGAATTTAAAATTAATTTTATTTTAGTGTGTGCCTTGTATTTCAGGAAAGGAAAACTGCAAGTTTGGCCCCATCCTGGCCCTAGAGCTTTTCTAAAACTTTAGTAGTATTTTTCAAGAGGTTTTCAAGAGGTTCAGGTAGAGATTATGGAACTATACTACTATATCCGTAAGCAAAAATAAATTATACATAAAATAATCAATAATGAACAGATAAGTTCAGCCAATTAATTGTTGTGGTAAAATAAGTCACAGTTTAATGCCTTTGAAATTAATTTTACAGCATTCTTTGTTGTCAGTCCCACCAGATCAAGATTCACATAGACTGAGTTGGCTGAAAGAAGAAACATTTTTTTCACATTTTAAAAGATGTTGCTAGAGAGCATTAAATGAAGAGCTTTTTTATTACACAAGGAAATCTGAAGATCCAGCACGATTTCTGCAGTCTGTATTTCCACTGCAATTGTAATCTGATGTAGCTAAACTAATGCTAGCTTGGATAACCCCACCAATCCTCAAGTAACATAATGACTTAATGTTATTGAAATATAAATAAAAATTAAATATTTGAACAAATTAAAATGGAAATGCAGCTGTTAATGAATTGCTTCCTGGACCTACAACCAAGATACAAGCAGGGCTTGCAATTATCCTGTGCTGGAATTCTATCATTGTTTCAGAAAATTAACTATTTTCAATGCTGAAACAGAATAAATTCAGATTCTGCTTTGTTTTGTGAAAGTCCCTTTCCCCTGCAGTAGTTTTAAAAGCTTTTTTGGCAAAATCTGATGAACCTTATGAATCAAAAAATAAACTCTTAAAAAAGTAAATCTTCATTAAAGCATCCCATCGTAAAGAAATAGCTTGTTTCCTGTCTAAGCAACTGTATTTATTTTAATGTATTATAAATAACAAATTATTAACTTTAGTTTTAGAATCAATTGTTAACATCACTTTTCTATCAGTGTTTCTTTTTTAAAAAGATTAAGTCCCAGGAAGATAATCTAAAGTGTCTTCCCTATAGAATATCAATATTTCAGCACCATGTTTCAGAGAGAATGTTATTTTTAGACAGCAAACATATTTCAATTTAGCATACTTTTCTTATGAAAATATTTTTGGCAGCAATTTCTTGTTTTTATACAGCTATACCCTAGAAACTACCTCATCTGGATAAACTGATAGTCATTGTACTTAATTCCTAATATCAGAAAAAGTTGAGATTTTAATGCTCCACCAATCTGTGTTTCAGATGATTTACACAACCCAAGATTTGCTTTCTGCTGCCAATAAGCAGAGCAGCTAGGCATCTAATTCTAAAGAAAAAAGCATCTGAGCTTTTTGAAGGATTTTTTTTTAAAGTAAGGAATTTTAAAGTACCTGTGAGAGGGACTTGGAGCATAATGGGGTTTATCTTTACCTCTAGCTAGGCACAGGAAATGCCTCCCAGGTCAATAAATAATAAGGGCATTTGTATCCAGATGAGAACACAGAGCACAGGGAAGAATCACAGTGTTGATTCTATACCATGGCACCAAGGAAAATCACCAGATCAGGTCAGTAAATGCCGACAAATGTAACTGATGATCCCAGAGGTGTAAACATTTGAAACTGGAAGCTGAAGTGAAGTTGAGGCTCCTGTTCTCCAGGGAAGGATGAAGAAATAGCAGCAACAGCCAGTTACTGACTTGTCGTGATGGGAGATTCTGCCCTTCTACTCTGCTCTGGTGAGATCTCACCTGGAGTACTGCATCCAGCTCTGGAGTCCTCAACATGAGAATGACATGAACTTGTTGGAATGAGTCCAGAAGAAGACCACAAAAATGATCAGAGGGCTGAAACAGCTTTCCTGTGAGGATAGTCTGAGAGAGTTGAGGTTGTTCAGCCTGGAGAAGAGAAGGCTCCAGGGAAACTTTATAGTGGCCTTCCAGTACCTGAAGGGGGCCTACAGGAAAGCTGGGGAGGGACTTTTTCAAGGGTGTGTAGCATAAGAAAGGGGCAATGGTTTTAAACTAGAGCAGAGTAGATTTAGATTAGATGTTAGAAAGAAGTTCTTTACTGTGAAGGTGGTGAAACAGCAGAACAGGTTGCCCAGAGAGGTAGTGGAGGCTCCATCCTTGGAGGCATTCAAAGTCAGGCTTGATGGAGCTCTGAGCAACCTGATGTAGTTAAAGATGTCCCTGCTCACTGCAGGGGAGTTGGACTAGAGGACCTTTAAATGTTCCTTCCTGCTCAATGCATTCTGTCCTTCTACGATGCACTAGTGCTTTGACATCATCAGTTAATGGGTATTGTCATCTTGCATGTTACTGTGAAGACTGAGACAAAGAACTGAGGATACTCAGTATGTTTCCATGGGGAATTATCCTGAACTTTATAAAGCCCTGAATGAGCAGAAAGGAGGAATTATGGAGAATCAAAGAAGTTAGGTATAAGAATTAAGTTAAAGATTCTTTCATGACCAAATTAAATCAAAGACTGATGACAAAGGACTCTACGGAGAAGAAAGAATCAACCGAAAACTGTAAGCAGAGAGTGATTTCAAAGAAGAGGAATTATATAGCAGCAGCGAATGGTTATACAGATAGGATGTCATATAAAAGATGAACCAGACTTCTGTACCCAGATGGGTAAATGAATCTTGAACTACTGTGGTTATTTTCCTTTGTTTTAAAACCTACCTGTTTGCTCTCTGCTTCTGTTTTCTTTCTTTAAAACAATCATTTATCCAAACAGGAACTTTCCATTGTATTACATTGCTGTCTAACTTCCTTAAAAGCCTCCAGATAAGGAGCTTTGTCAGAAGCCTTTCCGAAATCCAATTTGACTCATTTACCCACCTGCTTATTTACTGATTCAAAGAACAGCAGTGATTCTGCCTAGCCCTGCCTTATGGTTTAAAAAAATCTATGTTGACTTAACTAGATCATATTTACCAATACTCACCAATTCTCTTCTTTATTAAAGTACCTTTGGTCGTTAGACATGTGAGGTTTACAGATCTGTAGTTCCCAGAGTGACACTGAAAGCCTCTTCAAAAGTTGATGTCAGACCAAGACAATTTCAAGCAAGAGACACTACGCCAGTTGAACTTTATAGCTCTACAGTTACCTCCACTTGTTTTTTATAACACAAGATAAATGCCATCTGGGGCCAAAGATTTATTATTGTTCATTTTGTGAGTTGTTTTTTCTTACCCACTTCTACAGTTTTTTCAATTTTCAGCAAATGATCTGACCCTTCCATCAGAAACAAAGCATGGAAACTTTCCTGGATTCCCCCCTGGTGAATGCAGATGGAGAAATGATTTATTATCTATGCAAGTCTGTCCTTTTCCGAGCCTCCTTTTTCTATGTTGATCTCCAATTAGCCAAAATACTTGCCACTAAGTTTTCTGCTCCTAATATACCATAAGAAAAAGCTATTAGCTTTTATTTCTGCGGTTAATTATTCTTCAAAGACTTATAGTGATTTTTGTGTAAAGAGACTATACCATCAGTGACTTTTGATTATGGGATAAATAAGAAGCATTTTAAGCTCAGAAATGTTAATCAAGAACACCTGATTGTTTGGGACCAGTAGAAAGGGAAAAAAATGTAGTTTCTTGTATTCATAAGTTATATACAGTTATTTAAATAATATAATAACACACTGAGGAGTCACACAAATCACAGCACCTATGAAAAATAATCCAATAGAAATCCTCTCATTAAACCAATACCTAGATCTTGATTGTGTCTTAGACATCCCTGGTGCATTATTAAAGAAGACATAAGAAGGAAGAAATGGACAAAAGATATTTTCTTTAGTCAGAAGAAAAGCAAAATAAAAGTAGTGATTTGCTAAAAAAGTAGAGATAAAAAACCAAACCACTAACTATGTTAAGAAATGACTGTGAGAAAAAAGGTGAAGAAAATTATCTATTTCCCTGATACAAATTTACAGGTCTCAGTAAACAGGGAGTAAATTAATTTATCATTGCAAAGAAAAAAAATCACACAGCTAAATAATTAATTTTTATCCAAACCTGCAGAACTCTGATTGTGTTTTAAATATTTCATGAAGTTGTTGAAAGTATGCAAATCCTACCATTTCAAGTATTTTGAATCAACATGGGAATTTGACTTCCTTAAAAGCCAGACCTACGTAAATACCTTAAAAAGAGGTGAAGAGGGAAGCAAGAAATAGAAACGAAATAACTAGAAAATAATGAATATGAGTGGAAAAAATAATTCCGTACATGAGGAAATAAAGGACTTGATATCATTTAATAAAGCCTACCAATGCCACATTGCTGTATTACAGGTGCTTGGAAAATAGAGGAAGTTTTCTAAGAGGCAGACACTCTGTTAAACTCTTTTGTTAAACACAGGCCAATGTGTTTGTCACCCAAACCATCTGCTCACTTAATCACAATATAGTTTCAGTGTCTCTGGTATCATGTTAGTGCTTGGGTTTTGGTGAAAATGAATAATTATAAAGTTGTAAAATCACAAAGACAGTCATTGATATTATTAAGCCCATTATTGTACTTAAGCTTTCACGTTTCCAATTTATTTATAACAAAATGTAAACAAAACATACACACATGCATGCACACCTATACACATGCTTTGTAAAATAAATTTAATAACGCATGATGATGTCTTTCATGGGGATGCAACAAAGCCAGAGCTACAACGTGAACCTGCCTAAATCTTCTGCTAATAGTGGGCATAAGGTCTCTCTGTAAGACCGAGAAAGCTTTAAATCCGAGTCAGATTTTATTAGACTATAAACCAGAACAGTTAACTTTTAAAATAGAGAAAACTCAAAGTGACTGAGTAAGTCAGAACAGAAAAGCGTACTTGATAAATCAGTCTCCTCCCACTGCTGTACCCTTAGAGCTAATGTCCTTTCTCTCCTGCTTGGTTTCAATTAACTCAGTTTCCCTGGAAAGTAATGTTCTCTTGGTCCTCTTTGGTCTGCGGGGAGATGTTCCTCCACTCAGGGGTCTGACTGCATCTGCTCTGCCTCTTCTGCTAGCGCTCCTCAGTCCCTGCTCTTCAAGGAAATCTCCTCTTTAGACTGCCTTACTCCTTACACCTTCTATTCCTGAGAACCCCTCGTTACCTTCAGGAT